>NW_019104458.1:0-54033 GCF_001856785.1 Myzus persicae
TCGCTAAATTATATTTTAATCTTACTAACGATGATATCATATTATAACATCCAATATTACTATTCTTTATTAGTTTTGTTAAATATTGCCAATTATTTATATATTTGTTATGTACCTATTAATTTTAAATACTTTAATCTCATAAATTCTGTCATTGTTAAAAACAAACTGAATCATTGTTATGTCACAGTTATTATTCTATACATTTCTAATAGTAGCTATAAGTTTTTATCTAAAAATGCTGTGCTTAATTCGTTAATGAGAATCCTAATCTGTTGCAATATGATTTTAATAATATTATTATGGCCTCTTATATTAATTCATAATTATACACCTCTCCATATACCTTTATTAAAATGTCTACTTTAATGTTTTGTGAAAATTTAATATTACCAGATATAAATGAAATAAAAACAAACATATGCAATATCGATAAGTTAAACTCAATCATTAGCAATAATAACGTGTGTAATATGATTGCAATTAACATTTGTAGCATTCAAAAGCATTTTGATGAATTGTGTATAATATTAGATAACACATCTATACAATTTGACATAATAATTCTGGTTGAAGCTTGGTTAGGTAGGGATAATATAATCAGTGAAAATTATCAATTACCAAACTATTCCGTATGCTACACTAGATTTAATAAAAACCAAAATGACGGTATTATGGTTTTTATAAAAAACCAATTAACTATGATCTCTACTTTAGAATTACAAACAAAATCGCAAACTGTACTGGAAATCCAAGTTAAAAAATGGTGTACTAGTTTTTTAATTTACACAATATACAGATCTCCTAATAATGACGTAGAATTATTCTTAAATGAATTACAATACACCGTTCTAGAAAAAGCCAAACAAATAAATGCTGACTTTAAGATATTGATAGGTGATATAAACTTAGATATATTACGTACTTCAACAATCTCAAATAAATACCTTGATCTCTTGGCTGAATTTGGATACTATAAATTGATTAATACTATCACTAGACAAGCTTCAAACTCATGCCTCGACCATATATTTATGAAAAGTAACACAATTAAATATGTAAAACCAATAGTCAGTCAAATAACTATAACTGATCACTATCCAATACTTCTTAGTATTGGAAATCTTATAAGCAATAGAAAAAATACACCACACCCACTCACAATCACTAAAATAGACTATTATATGTTTTCTAATTTAATATTAAATCAATCATGGAATACTATATTAGCACATACTGATGTAAATCACGCTACTGAATGTTTTATTAATACATTAAATGACATAATAAAATTGTCATCTGTTAGTTTTAAAATTTCTTCGAAATTAAAAAAAATCAAACCATGGGCGACCACGGAATTAATAAAAGCAATCAGAGATAGAGATCTTCTTCATCTTAAAGTAAAAAAACATAACGCAAATGATAAACTAAAAAATTATTATAAAAACTTCAGAAACAAAGTCACTCAATTAATTAGAAATGCCAAAAATAAATATTATAAATCAGAATTAGAAAAAGCAAATGGAAATCCAAAAATGAGTTGGAAATTAATTAATAAATTCATTGGTAGAGGTAATAAACAAAATATTATGAAAAATACAATACTACATGACGGTATTGAATTAAACCTAAAGGAAAATAGTCAAATTATATCAAATAAATTTAATGACTTCTTCATAAATGTAGCATCAGATTTACTTACTAAATTAAAAAATCAACAAAATGAAATTCATAATTTAGACATATTATCCGACGACCACATCCCAAGTAAACCGATAGTTAATCAATTTATTCTTACAAATGAACGTGAAATTATAAATCAAATCACAAAACTAAAAAATGACTCCTCACCTGGTCTAGATGGTATTACGGTCAATCTATTAAAAGAGAATAAATCTACATTAGCAAACCCATTAAAACATATTTTCAATCTTAGTTTATCTAATGCAATAGTACCCGATCTATTTAAATTGTCAATAATTACACCAGTATTCAAAAAGGGCGAAACTAATCTAATCAATAACTACCGACCAATCTAAATGATCTCAAATATTGCTAAAATATTGGAAAAAATTATTAAAGACAGACTAGTAACATTCCTAGAAACTAATAATATTATTCATAAATCCCAATACGGTTTTCAAAAAGGTAAAGGCACTGATCAAGCCATTGCAGAGGTCACACAATTCATTTACAAAACTTTAGACGAAAGCAAAAAATGCGCAACAGTATATTTAGATCTTGCGAAAGAGTTTGATACTGTTGACCACAACATACTTTTACTCAAATTAAATAAACTAGGATTACGAAATGAAGCTTTACAGCTATTTTCTTCATACCTAAGTAATAGAAAACAATGCGTTAAAATAAATGAATCTATTAGTTCACTGTGCCTTGTAAAATGTGGAGTTCCACAAGGAACAGTTGTTTCTCCCATACTTTTTAACATACAACTAAACGGTATTCACTCACTCCCTTTAAAAAGTCAGCTAGTATGTTATGCAGATGATACAGTTATGCTATGTTCGGGCGATTCCTGGGATGAAATATTTAATATAATACAATCAGATTTAAAATTAATAAAAAATTGGTTAACTAAAAATAATCTATTTTTAAATTTAGAAAAAACGTGTGTTGTCCCTCATGCCTTAATAGATAGTATGTTACCCACCGAAACAAAGATAAAGGTTCACAATATTCACTGTGTACAAATTAACAACTGTTTAAGTGAATCAATAAATATAAAATATAATTACAAATACCTAGGTATTGAAATTAGTAGTAAAATGAGATGGAAGAACCATATAGATTTATTAACGAAAAAACTTCGAAAAATGATTAAGAAATTTAAATAAAGTTCTAGAATTACCAAAACTTCGGCAGATCTATCTGGCATTGGTGGAATCAATAATTTCATATGGAATAATAGGCTGGGGTGGCGTTTTTGAAAATACATTATCTCAGCTTCAAATTTGTCAAAATCAAATCATTAGGTCCCTGCTCAATAAAGAGCGTATGTATCCAACAAGAAATTTATATACAGAGTTAAATGTACTCCCTGTTAGGAAACTATACTTTAAAATAACAGCAATTTTTTTAAAAAGTCATAATTTATTACAACCCATAATGCATGGTATCAACACAAGATACGCAAAAAACAATTTTTTAATTAAAAAAACTAAAAAAACAACAACTAGTAGATATTTTGAAGTAATCGGTATAAATTTATGTAACAAAATACCATCCGAAATAATAACCCTTACAGTTAATTTATTTAAAAAAAGAATTTTGCAATGGATGTTGGAGTCTCATGACGAATTAATTATATAATCTGTTACAATACTTTATAAATACAATATATTCAATTTTTATCTAATTTTAGTTTAAAAATAATAGATAGCTATATGATTATATATTTTTAAGAATGTACAACCTTCTTTTCTTTTTTTCTTTTTTTCTCTCTCTTTTTTATTTAAAAAAAAAAAAAAAAATATCTGTAATTTAAATGTAATGTTATCTTTGAACTCCTGGGCCCCCACACGAGTTCTCTCAGTAGGGCCCAGTATTCATATGTATGTATATATGTATGAAATTAAAATTAAATAAATAAATAAAATATATGTACATTGTTCAAGTCACCGATTAAATTTAGTGATAAATGAATAAAATTCTATAACAGAAATTCGGAACACAATTTCAATTATCAAAGAAACAATTAATTTTTTTAAAGAAAGTTCTCTTAGAAATTCAGTTGCTCAAAGTTTGACAAAGTTATGTTTAACAAGATGGTCAGAATCTCACAAAGCATTAAGAAAATTTTATAAAAACTATATTGATATTATTGAAGCCCTAAATTATCTTAAAATTAATGGCAATAGAGACACATCAGTTAAATCACTATATATTTTTAATTCGATAACTACTCTACAGTTTTTAGTTTGCTTAAGGGTTATTGCTAAATATTCAGCTATTATAGAACCAGTCACTAATATATTACAAGATGTAGATGTTGATTTATTTGGTGCACAGATACACATACAAAAATTAATAGACATTATTTCAGCTGGCAGAACTAACAGTGAACAGGTTTTTAAGATTTTAATGAAAGATATAAAAAATTATGCTGATGATGTAGGTATTGACTTTGTAGTACCCAGAATTTCTTTAAGACAGACTTTAAAATCAAATCATCCTACAAAAAATCCTATTGATTACTACAGAATTTCAATTTTTATTCCATATTTGGACTCTTTAATATCATCTTTAAAATGTCGGTTTGATGAAAAGAATGAAGATGCTTTTTCTATATTTTCTCTACATCCAAAAATTTTTAAAAAAATGTCTATAGAGGAAATTACTGTACATCTTAATCGGATTAAGAAATTTTATGGAGAATTTGTAGATAATATTGTCGAGGAAGATTTGATATGGTTCAATTTGTGGAGTTCAAAAGAAGTACCAGATATGATGAATTTTACAGATGTTTTAAAAGAAACCGAATTACTCCTTGCTTTAAAAATGTGTGCGATGATAACAATTTCTCTCCCGGCAACAACTTGTAGTGTTGAAAGGTCATTCAGGTATATTTTAACTGTAAATAATTGTAAATAAAAATGTCTATTCAGGTATTTCATTCATCGTTAAAATATATATTTTTTACAGTTCATTAAAAAGGTGATATGGATACGTAATTCAATATCTGAAGACAGATTAAATGGCTTAGCTTTATTGTATATACATAAAGACATTGTTAAAAAGCAAAAACAAAAAATTTTTGAAGATGTTATACAATCATTTTGTATGCAACCAAGACGCATACAATTTTTATTTGATGAATAATATAAATATAATTAATTTGTGACATCTACGTTAACGTATATTCAAATAATATTAATATTGTATTATAAACCTACAAAATAAAAGGCCTTATGTGATGACATAATGTTGTTTTTTTCTGTTTAATGTAGGTTATGTTATTTTAGAATAAAATACACTAGAAATATATTAAGATTTAAAATAATAATTTTGATCTTGCCCCGGGTGGGATTTTATCCTGCGGGCGCCCTTGAAACTTACAATAGTTTGATGAAAAAATTCAAGTGGAAACAAATTGTATGACGATGCATTACTACGAGACATATATAACTGGTTACATCTTAAAAGTTTTATGTAATTCAGATCATTTTAAAATTGTAGAATATAACAACAAGTATCATAGTAGTATACTATTTTCAACCACTTTGCACAAGTTCGGACTTTTTATGGTTCATTAATTAATAAATATTATTATTCAAGGCAGAGTAAATTAACATACTGTACTGTTAATAAGTTAAAACTATTATTTTTCAAATTCAAACCTAATAACTTTAGGATTTAATTTCATTCAAGTTTTCCCCTGACCCCTGATAATCTTATCACCTGAAAGTTAAACCACCGTTCGACAGCTAAACATAACTTAATTAAACTTCAGCCAATAAGTTAAATATGTAATAACCTTGAACTTAAATTTGTTTAATTTCAATTAATATAAACTATAAAGTACCTAAGTACTTATATTATAACTTTTAACTTTTACGGTACCTACACAAACACCACAAAGACGAAAGTCAGTGTTATTTATTTTAATTTATAATTAGGTAGACATGTAGGTACCTATACTTCGGGTAGCACTGCTGAATGCCTTCTCACAAATGATAATCTCCTATCACCAACTATTATGAACCACCAAATTAATATTGTATAAATTCTAAATAATTCTAATAAAATAAAAATAAATAAACAAAGGCGTACTCATTCACCGAATATTTCGATTTTTTGTGTGTCATGAAATACCTGATAATTATATTTTACCAATTCGATTGGTTTTATTTGTTCTGCTTGTAGCTTATTCATCATTATACAAGTATATACAGGATATAACAAAAAAAAACCTGACTGATGAAATTATATAACAATGAAATAAGTTTTATTCTAATGAACATTGTTGACAATTTAATTATTATGATATTGTTAGCTATGTATTTAAAACAAATGTAAGTTAATAAGAACAAAAAGTTATTACGTAGTAAGTTAATTACATTTGTCAGTTATTTCTGTTAAACCTTATATATAGATATATATTAGATAATACATTACAAACTTATTATAGGACCAGCGTGTAATTTTAACGTTGACGTTTTTACATTTTTCTTCTACCGAGAAATACTGTTAGATTTATTATGCGACATCTCGCATACAAACAAATAACGTTTAAGAAAAACAAATAAGATTTATGTTTATTGTATCTGTAGCGACGTAATAATCATTCCAAGTATTTAGGAAGTTATGAATTAGAATTATTTTGAAACCAAAGTGGTTTCTAATATAATACTAATGTTAAAATCACTCCAAATCACTAATGTAATATGTTTGTAAACATTAATGAAATTTACTTGCATGAGTTATGAGTTGTTGTATTGTGCTGTAACGAGTATATTGGACACGTTTGATGATTAAAATTAATGATGTAAATTATTTATTAACTAATAGATTTAAAGACTTGGCATTAACATTATAAACATTATAAGACATACACAGAATGGTACAGATTTATACATAATATAATGTATGAACATGGTCCAGTCTAAAAAAAGTAGGAAGTGACTACTAGTACAAGCAGCAAAAACATATAAGTAGTTTCGTAGAATTTTCTGAATTGTCTAAATCATTACCGAATACACCCCCACGGGCCAGTGTAACACCAACTTTTTCTCCTTCTTTCACAAATTAAAAATTGCAATTATACTCATGCATCGGACTCTAAGATTAAACTATCCGTCGACCGGCATACACACCGCTTCTTTATACACAAAATTGTATTACCTACAACTCTTGTCTGCATTTATTTTTGATTAAGCTTATACTATTATTATTTATAATATGTAATAAAGATAAATGTGATAAAAATATGTCAGTATCACGCAAATATCATACTGATCCACTCGACTTTTCTCTTCACTCGTGCTTAATAAAGGATGTCAATTTAAAACTTAAAATAATTCGATCGACTACTATTTACTAAGATATTAAGTTTTATAATATTTCTTCTGTCGTTGAGAATTCCTTAAAAAAAACTCAATGCCTACCTTAAATTACATTTTTTCACTTTTTCGACTGGATAGTTTTCATTGTTCATGGAGATAAGTATCGGCAAGATCACATGCAGCAAGTTGTACTTTAAAGAGATGCGTGTAAGTTAGCTTATTACACAATATGCTGCTGCAAGCGGTGGCAAATGGATAATTTCCCCTGTTACATTTTTAAGTTAACATTGGTGATTACACTTTAATTGATTAATACGTAATATTTAAAATTACTTTCAGGCCAGGGGTGAAATTTCGACGAAAAAACTAGGGATGTTGTTTAGAACCGTGAATAATTTCCCCATACTATATTTTTTTAATACGAACCTCCTTCCCCATATTTTTTAAACATTTATTTGAATATGATATTTTTTGTGTCTAATGTCTAATTTTCTTTTTAAGCAATATATTAGAATATCTAGTATTTTTTTTTTTATCAATTATTAATTATATTGTATTTAGAAAATCTTTTAGGGAGGTATTATATTATTTTAAAGTCATCATTTTTCTTCTTTTTTTTTTTTTTTTTTTTTTTTTTTTTTTTTTNCAACATTAAATAAAATATGAGTTATATAGATAATAACAAAGTATGTGGATAGTAATAACATAATACGAATAAAATAAAGTTAATATACCAATTAATAGATATTGGGAGTAAGTAGATAACATAATAGTTTAAGATTATACGTATAACATGACAACAATATAAAATCATAGGAGGTTATTAGTTTGCAAAACAGACAGTGTTATGTAATAAAATTATACAGTGTGATTAAATAATAAAGGTAATAGAGAGATAAGTATTAGATATATTTAAAATGAAAAATTTAGCTAAGGAGAGAGCTGTTTATGAACAACCTCGGTAAGGAGGGAAATTAGTGGGCTAATTAAGGAATTAAAATTAGATATAAATTGCGAAAGAATAGTAGCGAAGGCTTCAATGGAGGAATTATCGATTTTGACTGCTTCAGCAAAAGATTTTGTATGAGGCTGCCGAGCGTGATCTTCACAAACCACATCTGGCGATTTATAAGTTGACGTATTTGTGACAATATTTCGATTGAGTACCGGAAGACGGATAGATTTAGATAATTGAGATTTGCTGCGGTTATCATTTAGTTTTTTAAAAACTGGACATCCTCTATAGGAGGCTGTGTGTGGTCCCAAACAAAGTGCACACTTGGCCGGTTCTGAAGGTGGTTTGGTACATTCTGAGGTGTAATGATTATCTCCACATTTGACGCATCGTGGGGATTGGTGGCAGAAATTACTAGTATGATAAAAAGCCTGGCAATCATGACATTGTGGAGGGGAGCGTTTTTTCTTGGGCAACTCTACTTTGATTCTAGTGTGCAGGAGCAAATCTAATTTGAGGATATCGCAATTTTTTTCAGCAACTTTTAAATCGATTCTAAATAGAGGCAAAGGACATTTTGTGATATGATGTTTAACATTATAAACCCGAATGACTTCGTGACCCATATCAATTAAACTAGCTTGTATATCTTCAACAGTGGTGGATGGGTGGAGGTGCCTTATATATACGACGTAAGGTTTCATGGGTTTAGGCAGATAAGTGTGGTACTTTATCATCTCATTAGCCACAAGATAAGATTGAACTGAATTATAGTTTACGGCACCGTCAGTGCGGATAATTAAATACTTTGGAGTATTTTTAAATATAATACCTGAAGGATTGAAAAGGTCAAAAAGAGATTTTTTGAGCGTGTTGAAATCGTAGCCACTGCTTAGATAAAAGGGAGGAGCATAAGAAAAATCTTTTTTACTTGAAGATGGTTCCACATAACTAGGTGGCGTGCTGCACTGTTCTTTAGAAGGTAATGTGATGGAGGGAGGGCTAAAAACCTCCTGATCGAAAGCGTTGTCTTCGGAGAGTGAGGCATAGCGATTTGGTGTGATGAATACTTTGCTTCGGTTATCGCAAGATTTTGTAGATGGAGATAATGAAGATGACGATAAGTTGCGTTTCAAAGTATTCAGAGACATGTTAAACAATATTAAGTTAGAATCATTAATGTAGAATGGTAAAAGATAACGGACAGACGAAAGCAACGTCTGAACATGTTGAGCGATGAACACAGACTGATCATTTTTCTTTTATTCGTTTAAAACATTATTAAATATTTCCTATTTCTTATTATAAACTATAATAGTATTTTTATTGTGTCAAATATGTATTTTGTGTTTTGTTAAATGGCACCTAATACACCACTGTATTTACTAATTACCATATGATTTTGTAAAATATTGTGATTATATAATACTTTTTTATTATTTTTTTATTATTTTAATATTTCTTTGTACTGTTTCAAATATAGATGATGATCAAAAGTATACATCTAAAATGTATTGTATTTCTGGAAATATTTGAAAAATTTATTCTATCTCAAGATAGAATTATACATAAGACAAAAAAATTCATATTCAAATACTATTTTTAAAAAATATGGCGGGATGTCCACATTACAACAAATATTCGGGAAATTATTATCCACAATTCCAACCAACACCAAAAGTTTTTTCGTTGAAATCGCATCCCTGGCCTGCAAGTAATTTCAAATATTACATATCAATTAACTTATAATTTAAAATGTTAGGTACATAATTATCAACGTATAACATAAGTGTCTAAGAAAAAAATAAATCATATTATAGTAAGAAGTGCCAAAATTTCAGATCATAATATGTCATTGCAGATATTAAATTTAATACTTAGAACTAAGTTAATTGTTTAAAAAAACCCCCAATCGTATAATCTACTCGACAAATATATTATCTGATTACGATAGAGCGTCAGAGTTTTTACATTATAACATTATATTGTCGGTACTGACTACTTACTACTTAGTAAGCAACCATGTAAGCCGGAAAGCTTACCTTAGTGAGTATTGAGAGGTGACGGTTAATTTTACAAAAACTACTGCGTTAAAAGTAGTTTTATGTATTTTATTTTACTTAGAAAAATATAAAAATTTACAATCATGTAATGTTATTTATTATACATTATTGACGGTTCTTAATATTTTGAAATATTAACACCGGGAGGTGAAAAATTATAATTTTTTTTACACATTTGACGTTTATTTTGGCTCAAATTATATGCATTTTTTATAACTATGGTGCTTATGTCATAATATAGCCATAAATATTATGTTCACCTTATTAATTATAAATTTAAACTTCAAACGTAATATAAACCGTATTATTATAATAATAAACAGTGTGTTCAATTTTAATTTTGCATAACATGTCAACGTTCAAATTATTATCGTGTTAGCCACTAAAGCTACTTAATAATATAAAGTCCGAACCTATATAAAACGCGGGAAACGCATGCGTGAAACGTTGCACATGGGTTAGACAGAAACGCCATCCACAATATGCTCATAATGGCATAAATATTACCCAATAGAATATAGGTAGGCATTGTCTACTAGTCACCAACTACATTTGTCTTAAAAACCGTCAGTTAATGCGTAAGTACCTTAATTTAAAATTAATTGTGTTCACATCTACTTACACTAGTTATCATATAGTAAAGTATTTAATACCATCATAATATAATATTATTTATGTTTTATAGTTCATTTTTCATGTTGATAATTTTTAACGATGATTAATGATGGATTTTTACTTTACACTAAGCTATATTAGTACATCACTATGACTAATATACTATTATACTATACCAACGAGTAGGTAGTGTTTACTTTGAATTAAAAATAAGGAATATCTACCTATTGCAATGGACCGCTAACCCCACCCGGTGTTATCTAAAGCGACAAAAGTACTCGGAAAAATGTAAGTAATGTTATCACTGTCATTGTTTCGATCAAACACGTTTTATTTATGGAGAAGAGTCATTGAGATTAACAATTCAAGTATCTGTTTTCTTTTATTATCTCACTGTGGTAAGAAATACGAGTATCTTGAATATTAATCTTTATGTAATAAAACACACTTTACCAATGTTTGCTTTTCTAAATAAAATATTAGTGGTATAAAAAAAATATACACTCGCGACTTTAACATGGTTTCTGCTTAGTACTTTTTCACAACAGTCTTAACTTCCCGCAGTAACATTTTAAAATGCATAATACTAAATAAATATTTTTTTAAGCTGGATATTATAAAACGGACATAGCTTAATTTCTTCTGGATATTGGAACGTAAAAAAAACCACGTGAACAGAACATTAAACTGGAGGAAATAGGTATTGATGGTTGATACAGAAAGCCTATCGGTATGCATACGTATCGTACGTATCGTGTGACTATTGTTTACCAATGTAAGTAGGTCAATCACTTATGAATGCATGATTTACAATTAATTTCGAGTGCTTAGTCTTATAAATCGAATTCACTTGCAACTCTTAGAAACATAGTAGTTGTCAATTATCGGTGATAGATGTAATTATAACGTAAGATAGTATGGCATTATGACAATAATATCAAACATAGAAAATAATTATTTAGGTCCCAATGACTAACTTATACAATTTACAAAAGTACTATTGTAATAGATATATACTGAACACGTATCAAGTACCTAATATTTATGCATAAAAGTACTTTAGTACTTGAGACATCATTATTTTTATCGACCTATCGTGTACTCTTCAAAATAAAATATATCGACTATCAAGTAAAATGTGAATAAAATATACTCAATGATATTATGAGATAATTGATACTGATCAAAGAGATAATATTTCGTTCATATGTGTACACTGTACCTACCTATACGTATATGACACTTATTACTTGTATTGAAAATACAATAAATTAATGTTATATTTTATTATAATAAATAATGTGAGATAAGCCGGTAAAGTATTTAAGGGTGGGGGTTAAATCTTCGAGAAGTCGGTTGAATTATAGTAATGTATTACGTATTTGATAATTATGCTGTTAGCTGGAGGCTCTACCAGAACCTTTTTTTGCGGATGTTATTCTAAGCTAGAAAAGTGCATTAATTATAGTTCAAAAGTTAATTTTTTTCAACCTTAAACTTGACTAGTTAATTCATTTTCTAATTAATTTAAGAACTCACTAGTTTAAATGATTGTTGAAATAATTTAGCTTTTTCAACTGGTTTCAAATAATTTATGGAGTTAAAATTAAAAATAATTTTGAAATTTTTGGTTTTAAAGGTTTCATACCTTTAAGAAAAATAATAGTACCTACCTAATATTTAGTTAAAATCTATAATAATAGTTATTGTTAAAATAATATTATGTAAGTATAGATACGCACAAAATAGTATTTATGTGATCCATGAACTATTTAAAAAAGTAGATGAGGTAACCAGGGCCGGACTAGGCAGGCGGGATATGGAGAGTTTCTCGGTGGGACGCTTATACTCGTAGGCCGTAGGGACGTTTTTTCGGTTAAGGTCAAGGCTCATCCTGTCGACAGACGTATTAGACGCATTTCTAATGCGATTGTAGTACAAAACTGTCCAGTTTGTCAATATGGGTGTGGGGAAAAATATTAAGGAAATTCCTTAAGATAGATATGAAAAAATGTATAAATTGTCAAAAATAGATGCTTGTGTCATATTATTGCTTCCGTTAATCGGTAATCCCTACCTAATCGTAACACTCGTCTGCACCGACTAAAATATGCTACAATTTATTATCATCGCATGGACTCCTACCTATTCTGGCGCTGCTGAAATCATAATCGACACAATGTCGCAAAAGAACTCAAACCTTAAGAAATTGCTTAATATATATATATGTGTATTTTGGAATGTAAACATATGTATTTTAAATAAAAATAATAACATTTCTTTGTACTAACCAATTTTTAATAATAATATTAAGTGCTCAAGTTCTCAAAATAATATACAATCATTTTATATCAAAATATACGTTTTTTAGGGTTTTTTTTATAGGCATACCTAAGTGGGCCGATTTTCTTTATTTTCCCGGAAGACATTTTTGACAGTCCAGCCCTAGGGGTAACTTGTTTTAAATTGAGTTATTTTTTTTTCCATATTAACTTAAAAATTAGCTAGTTAAATTTTAGATTCTGAGAGGAGTAATAAGTGTATTGATTTTACAATGATGAGTGTTTTTTTACTTATTTAGTTTAGTTTATTTTTTGTTTTGTGTCTGTCATAACAGTTTGGGGTAATAAATATGCTAATTTTCTTCAATAACAACTTTTCTGGTAGGTAAGTGAATCTAGATGCTGCATTTGGAGGTCAATATTTAAGATTCCCAATAGTTTTCAAAAGTAACAGGAAATACAAACAAAAAATTAAGGAAAAAAGAGAATTTTTACTCAAACTAGTTATCGAAAAATCGATTATGGTTTTTAGTGTAACTCGAACTAACAAAATTGACCTTAGATTTATGCAATTTTCACTGAATATTTGTGTTGAACTATTTATAGGCATATGATTTATAGGCATATGAAACTTTCGATTACTTATTATTTGTTTTTTTCTAAAATAATGTCGATAAAAAAATTTTCACTCTACAAAAAACTTGGAAATGTAATACAAGGTTCCTCGTAAGCTATTATTAATGGAAATTAAAAATAAAGTTGAACATAAATCAACAATAATTTTTTATGAATAATTGCTTTTTATGAGCGACTTTAAAACTTTGACAAAATTTGTAAAAATCACGAAAATTTTGCAAATTATTTGAAGTTAGAAATTCACAAAAATTTCCTTTTTACATCAAAGATTTAAAAATTTAATTCAAGATTCCTTATAAGTTTGTCAACCTTCATCAAAACAAAAAATTTTTTTTTTTATTCGTGGTACAGCTTCAACTGCTAAGGTTAAAAAAATGAGATTACTTGGTTACATAATATAGTAAAACAATAGTTCCTTAAATTAGGTTGAACATAATTTCAATTTTTATGAGCGTTTGAAGTTGAAATTTTTTCACCAATGGATATTTACTCTATTTCTCGTGTAACGACTTTCTTATTTTGTTGTAATTAAAAAAACGAATGACTACTTGATAGTTACTTGAAATTTACACGATATATTTAGTTTTTCAATTCATAAACTTGTTACAATTTTCAAAATATTTTGACTTGTCTTAAGTTGTTGACGGGCTTTTTTTTTATTGATCTTGATTAACATGAGCGACAAAGCCACAAAGGCCATTAGTTACCATTTTACAAATATATAAAATTACATTTTTTTACATTTAAACTTAAATTTTACTATACAGACTTGTGTCCCTCAAGAATCCGAGAATCTGTGTAGTGGTATCTGCTCCCATCCGAGTGCTACCTCCGGTCTGTTGGGTATGTCGAAGTTACGCCGTTCATCAGCGTATTGGAGGCACTCGGTGAATCGACAACATTTATATCATTAAAAATGTACAAATAATTTTATAGTTAAAAGTTTTAAGAATGTTCAACTTTTTTAGCTAAGGGTTGAAAATTTAAAGCAAGGTACTATGTAAATAAGTTATTTTGAAATCAAAAAATATACAGGCGCAATTTTTTTTTAGTCGTTTTATGTTTAAATGTGGATGAAATTACATACGTATTAACACAAACAGTAACTATTTTCGTCATTTTGTTGTAATTTAAAAATATTATTCGCGGGTACTCGAAATTTCTAGAGTATATTTTTTATTTTAATTGTAATAGTCATTGTCTTTAACTTATACTACGAATACCTACTTTATGCATAATAATAAGTTTATTCTATGAATGACTGAGTGAGTGGACGATTGATACACGCACGCAGTTATATAACTATGTTTAGCTGTAGTTTATAGTTTACACCATAGCACAGCACCGCACTTGCACTGAAGGGCCCTCTATCTTTGTATACACATTTTGTAAAGCTAAGGTTTATCTTTATGAAATTTACAAAATAATCGACATTTTCTGCGATCTTAATAATTGTTATATTTTGCAATTGGATTGGTTTAGAAAACGTATCTTATTTAGAAACTTAAAAATATATAAAAACCAACTTAACTCTGTTAAACAGTGTTTTGGGAGTAGGATGTGGGAAAATTTAGTTAACATCATTCTGTGATATATAACATCTTTGATGATGTTTGGTTAAATACTTAAATGTGATAAGCAGATGTGGTGCTTTACGTTGTACATTATTCATGTTCTTGTTCTTTTCATGTCAAGGTGACATCGAGTCTACTGTGATATTTATTAATTATGTAATAAAGTATGCTCTGCTCCAATACATATATTTTATTTGAATCCATTTCATTATCTAAAAGTATTCACACAGTGCCATACATTACAATTCAATTTACATCTTATATCTTATATCGTTGTATGGCTATAATAGTATAATATGCGTATAAGCATACCTTTATGGTACTATGGATGCATAGAACTATCATTAAGCTAAAAAAAGTACCTTATTCATTATCCATTTTCACTTATTTCGACTATTAGGATAATACACGCACACGTGCATCACTTTATTGAAAGTATTACCTAGTGGGCAGTCGCTAGTTATGTATAGATTATTTAGTTGTTACACAGTCTAGTATAACATTGGAAATCGAGCTAATGTCATTGAATTTTTGTGTTTGAAGTGGCTTAAACTTTTAAATTGTCATTTACCATAGTTTTTTTGTGTTTAATTATGGAAGTAATTACCTCTAATAAAGGAAAATACAAAGTAACATTTAAAGGAAATATGTTTGTTACGAAACACATGGAAAACAAATATAATACAAGAAGATGTAGTAAAAACATTAAAAACGCTATAAACTCTAATATGCTCTATAATGCTCTAAACTACCCAGCTATTCTCCAAACCTCTGTACTTAAACACACACCCAATACTCAAAGTTATGCACGGGCACTCTGCTGAACAAGCAAAAATTGATCTTAGCAAAAGCCATAAATAAAATAAAAGAGACTGCGAAGTGTCTTAGAGCTAATCCGCGGCAGATGTATGCTGAATCGTTGTCTTAATTAGATAATTATACCGGACCAAGAATACCCGTCGAATGAACTTTAAAAAAATCGTTTTAAAAACGAACTATCAGAAACCATAGGTTGAATTAATATTATTTGCATATATTGTATGTATTTTTTAGATTCTGAGAGTAGCTATGCATGTATAGATTTCGCAATGATGTATGTTTTTTATTTTCTTGTCTATCATCACGTTTTTTTTTTTAAATTTATGTATTGATTTGTTCCTGTATATTTAATTTATTTCCTATTATTTATTAATTACATGATTTAAGTAAGAGTATATCTGAAGAATACCTGGTAAATTAGATTATTAATCTAATTAATGTTCAATTAGAAAGTTAAAATTTATACCTAAAGAAATATGACGCAATATAGCAAAATATGAAATTTTGGTCTTTTTTCCTTTGGTTTTTAATTTTTTAATTTTTTTTCGTCTACCGTTCGGTCAATCACCATCACATCCATTATATTGCTTAACATTTTGGTTTCCTAGAACATGATTTAATAATAATTAATACAATTAGGCAAAATAAATTACAACTTATGCTATACTAATTTAAATTTTAGCCAACAAAATGTAAAATAACCTCATGAAAACTGCCAACTGTTATTACAAAGATATACATACACCTATGTGGGCTACCGTGTTCTCCCAAACTGCAGACTGTAATTCTTTTCTTCATTATAGGTGTGCGTTGCTTATATTATATGGAGTTCCGCTTTTTATTATAAGCTTACCATATAAGATTATCGAATGTCAGAGCAAGTAGCAAATGTGATGAGAATTTAATTAGAATATAAGCATCTCGAAAAAATATTTTATCATGATTTTCCCAATACCAACAGTTATTAAATTTATGGACTTTCATGAGATAATTATAGAAAATATTGAACCAAGTTTTGTATCTATGTGATGTATGTAATTGTTGTATAAATAATAAATACCTATTACCTACATTATATAAATGTATACATACTTAAGTACTAAAAACTTACTTTAGTTACCTGACGCCTCTGTATGCCCCACCGTAGGTCTTCTTGTAGTTCCTGAAGTTAAATACGAAATTTGGAGTTTGTATTATGTACCTAGTATATATATATATATATATATATATTGTTATTTATAATTCAACAATAATTATTTAACGTGGATCCCACCAACATGCATCATTATGTTTCTTGTTGCGTGTACTGCATATTAGAAAAACAATACACATTTTCAAAAGTCCATAAATTCAATAAAAATGAAATAAGTGTTGTAAAATATACTAACTTGTTTTGGGGAATATGGTGCCCCCGGATAGTGGCTGCTACGGCCAGTAAACAGCTGTTTGCATGTGTTACATTCTTAAAAAAATGTAATTAATTAGGTATATTAAATACTCAATAAAGATACTTAATTTCCCCCCCCCCCTATTTTGTATAAGATCAAAGATCTCGTATCATCTTAAAAAAAAACGGGTAAGTGGATTTCGCTCTGCTGTATATTAGGTGCCTATAAGAGGTAATCGCTGTAATGGAAGGTATTACATTTGAATTCAATGATATCATACCAATGTATACGAAAAACGATTCTGAGCGGGGACGGTATGTCGTCTAGGATATTTTATATTGTTATTACTTATTATTAATATGGTAGCCAGTGAATTGAATTAATATTATTCTTAAATTATCAATGATGATGGAAAAAGATTAAATATATTAATGTAAAATTGGGCTGTTTTGGAACCGAATTACAACAAAATGATAAATGTTATTCTTTGTGTTAATATGCAATTTTGTCCAAATTTGAACCTAAAATGTCTATGAAAAATAACTGTATATATAAATTTCTTAGAATTTTTAGTTACAAAAAAAAACTGATTAAGTGAAACCTTGTTTTAAATTTTCAATCCTCGGCTATAATTTTGTACATTTTTAATTACAAAATCATTTTAAATTTGATGAATATTGCCAAAATTTGGAATTTAAATGCTTATAAAAAAAAATCGTGCCTACGTATTTTATTATTTTTCAAATGCTATTGTAACAATACCTATATCAAGATCCTTGTATTAAATTTTCATGCTTTTTAACCCAACCAAAAAATTTATTGACATTTATAGAAAACAATCTTACTGCAAGAAACCGTAATGATGACACAAAAAAAAAAAAAATTAAATAAATAAATATTATAATACACATCATTGTAAAATCGTTACATTCATCGCTCCGCTCAGATACTAAAATGCTCCTACCGTGTGTACTATAATTAATTAGTGGCCTGTCCCTCATCTAATCTATAACAAAAGTACCCTTGTTATTTTTTTTCTTATTTTAACATTATCATAATTTACTACCTTTACGTTACGTATAATATTAGCAGTTTTATGCCTATTCTGTTTGATATGTGGTTAACTTTTAGATATAGACTTGATTAATAACTTTTTTGGACATTTTTGAAATTGCATTCGTTATCTCGAATAATTGCCTACACTCGCCACGAAATAATATAAAATATAAAAATGCTGTGGTTTTTTATATACTTGCGTATCTATAGGTTAGTTATCTGCACTAACTCGTCAAGTATATATTTTTTTCAAATTTAGGATGACATTATGCCTTGCCGTCGCGTGAAAGGTTGATACATTTTCTATCGCCTTTTGGTTATCAAAAACATTGTGTTTCTGGTGTGTTACACTTAATTTGTATACATCCAATTCAACTTTCTTAAGTTCCTGGTGAGTAACTGCATCAATTTATAACCTTTAGGTACCAAGGTTATTTAACGCTTGACGATATTACACTAAAATCAAATTAATGTGTATAAATTAATTAACCTAACCTATTGAATACAATATTTAACTATTTTTAATAACTTTTATATTTATATTATAATATTTAAATATTAACAATAATATTTGTTTTTATATCATGTACCTATCTATAATTCTCTAAAAATTCTATACGTCAAATAATACAGATAATTATCAAACAGTTGATAATGAATGATATCCATTCTTTTAAAAGAAGCATTAACTTGATAGTATGTTGTTTAAAATCGTGATGTAAAACAAATGAATATTATTGTTAATATTTGAAAGCTATTTATTATATATTATTTTTTTAATGATAAGTTCCTATGTATTTGTAATTAAATATTAATTATGTGGTAATAACATCAATTAGCTTTAAAAAAATATTTGATCAATCACTTTAATGTGGTCGTGAGTAATATTGTAGTCTGCAGATTTTTTTCCGGGATTGTTCATCAGAGATTTTATTCCTCAATTCACTGTCTGTATATTATAGTTCAGTGCATATATTTTGTACTGTAAATTTATACTTAATAATCTTACCAATATACCGAGCAATAAACCGATATGAATCGTTTTTGTAAAACAAATACAGGCATACAGCTAATGATATTTATAATTTAGCATATTTATCATAGGTAATATATAAAACAATCATAAACTTTGAATAAAAATTAAATAGTTTAATGTCCACCAGCCTCTCCCCCATAGTTGCGATTGTGTTTACAAAATTCGATAATTTGGCTTTAGCCCTATTCCTCCAATAATAAAATACCTACTATTTTTCTTAAAACAAAAAATAAATAAATAAATCTTGGCCGTTTTAACCAATAAGGAATTAAGAATATAAAAAATATTTTTTCAAGTCATTATATTAACAAAAAAGAGGAATTTACCTTTGAATTATTAAGCAGTGGTTTTGAGATATTAGGTTAATAGTTTGATATAGGTATATTATCTAAAATTAACTATTAATTATAATTTAACATGACACAGGTATAGCTGGTATATGTATATGTGGGTATGTAAAATGCCTTAAAATTAATGTCTTTATTTGTTAGTCTAGTAAGTTGTTTATGTTTACTGTAAATTAATTAAGTACTCTTTTGGACATTTGGTTTTTCTTAATTGCAATTGTTATCATAAGTAATTGCCGACACGCTCAACAAAATAGTACAAGATAACAAAATACAGGGTTTCGTACAATATAATATATAATTTTATATTATATTAATTAAATATTTTTATATTGGTTAATATTAAGATATTGACATATGTAACTGCTATATTTGAACAACTTCTAAGTCAAAATACTTGTATTTATTAAATTATTATTATTATTATTATTTTTTATTATTTTTTTTTTAATCGTATTAATGTTTTTTTTTATATCTAGTATTATGTTCATATAACTTGTATATTTACATTTATTAATTTTTTATTAGAATTCCAATAATTCAGTGGCAGTCAGTTGTGGTTTTGTTGTATTTAATTAAGGTAATTGTAGTTATTATTTCTATTTTTGTTCCATAATTTTAAACTATATTTGTTTGTTTTTTTTAGGTTGACAGAAATGCTGCATTAATTTTTAGTAGTAGCAGTTTTTAAGTAGTTTAGTTAGGTTATTATTTTGTAACGTACTGCATTTGTATTTTTTTTTCTTTATCAAAATGGGACGACCATCATTGTGTACAAGAACTTGAGTATGATAAATTAAAAAAAAAGTTATGTCTGGCCTCTCGAGATATTTCGAATCAAAGAAAAATTCTTAATTTTAAATGTACCAAAAATATACTGTTAGATCCAGTGAATAAAGAATGAATTCAGATTGCCAGTGAAATAAACAGATACACAAGACTAGAAAATCCAGTTTTCAAATACTCGCATCATATACAATGGAACATGAAAAAGAGAAAAATGACGTCTGATAGTAGTCTTCGCAAAGTATATCTAGTAAAAGGAGAACACCGAATTCTACATCACATAAAAGACGAGAATAACAGAAATTTAATGAAACCGGGCAGCGATAAGATGTTTTGATATCTGAATATATATAATGAGAGGGTCACAAGGTTTATCTGAAAAATGTTATTCGAGCAATTGGTTACGTTTTCCGTCCAGTGTCAATAAGTGCTATTCCAATCCCCTCAGGCGATTGCAGATGTCAATTGCAACTGATGCCAAGAGTAGTGTACAGATATACACAAGTTGACATCCGCATATGAAGAAATCAAATGTTCTCCCATGGTACATAGTAAATGGTTTTGAGTTAAACAATATTTCTCCTTTAGTTACTCAACTAAATCAAATTGAAAAGCAGATGTTTTCACTTAAATTACCGTTTATGAAAATATTTATATGTCTGAGAAGTGATGGACAGTTAAAAACCAAAGGCAATATAATCAATGTTTCAATAGATCTCACCAAGACAACATCTATTTTGTAGCTTTTGTATTTAGCTGCAGTTAAGACGATGAAAGTGAAATTGAAAAGAAAATCATGTTTTAATTTTAAACAACATTATCTTTATCAAAATGTTAGACCATCCTTAATTGTAACAATGTTGAATGATTTGATTATAAAAAACCACTGTATAATGATGCAGAAATAAACAAAGTTTGGCTGGCTCAAGTCACAAGAAACATCAAGCGTATGGGAAATGACTCGGATCTCGAAAGCGAAATAACTGACGATGAAGATACAAATGTCTGATAATTTCCAATAAACCAATACTAGTAATGACCAAAACATAAAAGGTGAGGTTAGTATTTAAAACAAAAATCATCAGTTTAATTCCTTCGATTACTAATATATTGGTTTTAAATAAATCTACCTAATTATTTATTTATTAGGTCATTGAATTATAATATATATGTATGTGCAATGTGCATAATATTAGATGAAATAACACGTTACATACCTACAATACACAATTTTTTTTATATTGTAACTTGACTCTTCATCCTGTGTAAATTCTTACATCGGTTAGTTTTAAGAATGACAAGTCAAATTTCATAGCCCATAAGTACATTCATACATTATTACTTAAAAATTGACTCATAAACAGAAATATTCAAATATAATCGTAAGAGAATACAGCGAAAAACACCTATGACTAGGTACCTGACTACGGCTATAGATGATTAAAACACATTTTGTGAATCATAATATTTATGATAGGTAGGTATATTGTTGTCGATTGTTTGAACTATCCTTTATTTCAGGGAGAGATCTCTTACAGTTTCAAGTACCTGAACCTGTACTTAGGTAAATCGTGAATCGAACGTTTCTGTAAGAAGGTCATATCTTATAAGGGAATAAATAATAATTACTATATAGGTATTAATAATGTGACTATGGTTTTACGGAAAACCTACCATACACTTACTTTAGACGAGATCGATTTGTATTGTATTGTCACGATTCTGATGTGCACGTGAGGCTTAAGTAGACGTAACACGTAAGTACTCATATATTTGGATTACCGTTTACGTAAAAAAAATCTGGGAAAGAAAGAAGTATAAATATAAAGCCGAGTGCTGTACTACTGATTACCCAGTATGTACAAATGTCAGCACGATAACTACGATATTATTACAATATAAATTAAGTACTCATAAAACGAAGCCGTTTACAAATATAAAATAATGCCACCAAATTCGTCCACCTACGCTTGTGCCTTTAAGTATTTTTAGACATTCCAATGGCCCATAATTTACCACCGAAAAAATGTTGTTTTGATCGTTAAACCGAGTTTAATCGTCGCCCACCTCTGCCAGTGTTGACTAGTTGGTCTAAATTTACATATCATTATACAATATAATTATTAAGTATTTCCTTGTAAAATCAAATATAAACAACGAGGCGGAGTACATAATATTTATATATATAATATATATGTATTATCATTATATAATAGTTACAATCCGTACTGAAAATAACTGCAATACAAGTTATAATTAGCGTTCCTCATCCGTAAGCGCCGCATACTTTCTGAATGAGTTCTGTCATTTGTAAATATTATTACACACATCTTCCAGGGCTCGTCGACATTTTAATATTGTTTTTATTTCCTTGATATTTTCTAGGGCACTAGGGAAGTAATAATAATAATAAAAAATCAAAACAAACGTAACGCAAAGACATTTATTCTTTTCACAATCATTATAATATTATTAAACGCATTATACAGGCGTCTCATTACCACAGATGACACAATATTATGGTAATCGCAATGTCACGTGTTATTATGACAATAACTATTATTAATTTATTTAAAAAAAAAAAACAGAAAAATTTAATTCAAACTACATTTAGCTATTTATTTTAGCTACATACTTTTAACTACTAATAACATTAATAATAGGTAAAAAATATCACAGTCAAAATATAGGTATTGCTTAAAATGTAATAGTATTTTAATCACGTATTCCTTATAGCGTTACCTATCGTTTGTCTATATAAATTAATAACATAAGGTTGGACAATTTATTGTTTATTTAGATAGTATAAAACCGTGGTTAACAGTAAAATTCGGAGCCAAATATGAAACCGGTAACAAAACTATTTCACGCATACAAATATTGCATTTTATGTATCTATGTATAGGTGATAACGCGCGTAATGTAAAATGTATGTTGGATGTGATCGTTTGGAAAATTATTTTAAGATTTATTTTTTTATACATTTGATAAAAGGATTGTAAATACTAAAGAGAATAGCTAACAATTGTTTCAAGTGTTGACACTTTCTGATTGCGTTAATATTATAATGCGATATAATTTAGTCGATGAGTACTGAGTAGGTATATACAGTAAAAAAATATATACATAAAATATAAATGAAATATAAAATACAAAACAACAATGTACTGCAAAAAAACACATTACTTATTGCTAAACACGAGTACTACAAAAAAAAAAAAAAACAAAAAATGCTTATACTATAATATCTATGTGATATTATATAGAATACAAATTAAAATATTATAATATGATTAAAATAGGATGGGATTCACCTTGAGGACATAGCGCATTAATCATGATAATACTATAATATACCTAATATAATATGCCGTTACGTCCGATCGTGGTTTTGTACAAAAAATATTAAAAATAATGAGCTAAGGCTAATATTAAACTCGTGCTTAAGAATATTACGCTATATAACTTCTTGCCCACGTGGGTAATAAAAATACATCATACCATATTTAAATGTCATATAGGTACCTAGTCATATTATATTATTGGAGTTCAAAATTAATCATTTTATAATATTTTACGTCAGTTATGCACAGTGACGACGGTGTATCTATATTAAAGTATTAAAATATATCATATACAAAATAGAGTATAGTTAATGCTTAATTATCTACACCTTAATGAGAGCTAAAAAAAATAATATTTTAGTTGTGAATATTTGCAATAACGCTTAAAACTACAGAGAGCGCTTAAACGTTTTAAAATAGTAGCTTCAGAGATAAAATACAAACTATAATTCATAAATAAACGAACGGGTGTTACGGAGTACAGACGACCGCGTTATTGTTTTCAATTAAGCGACATTGAACTTGACCGCGATTCGTTTTTATAAATACTTACTATAATAATAGTAATAATTTAAAGTATTAATTTTCTGAGATTATAAATATTATACAAAAATATATGAACACAAGTTGGGCTCTTGCGGGTTTCTTACGCTACCTATTTATACAAAACCAACAAAACTTTTTTATTATATATTATGAACACTCGTCTAAAGTCTAAACATTGGAATTAATAGCTATATATTTGTATAATAGAAAATGTAACTAATGCGTAATAAACTATATAATATAATATATTAAACTCGTAAACAATATAAAATTCGTTAGATCATTTTGAGCATATTATACAATAAATAATAATAGTTTAATATATTTTTGGCCCGTACATCTTGGCGATTCGTCATCGAACGCGCATATATCGCATACATAATACCTACGTAATATTTGTTAAATTGCTTAAACACTATGCGACTGCGGCGCCGAGATCAACAAATCTTTCCTTATTACCTATTATAGAGCTATAATACATTTTAAAGATTCAGGTCTGTTTCTTAGTCATTATTTATGCATGGCCACCCTTATCTTTGACATTTTTCAATATTTGTGAGATACCGAAAAACCGCATTGAGTATACAATACTACCTACATAAATAAATAAATAAATAAATAAATAAATAAAAATGCTCTAAATAAAAAGTACCAAGTAATTAATGTTTTGCCGTTTAAGATCGTTATCCGAAATATATCATCTTTAAACCGGAGTGATAAAAAATCATTTTGAAATTTGGGCAGCATTATTAATTGATTAAATTACCAAGTATAGTAAAGGTATATTATAAGGCACACGCTCTTAAAGAAACGCGCAAACAACAATATAATTAAACGATAATAACGAAGACAAAAAAAAAACCATTCCCAGCCGGACTGCAATATTGCATACATCGCATACGATAATTAATGTTTAAGCATGCTCAATTTCACAACAATGAAATAATACTATAATCGGTGAAGGGGTAGGTGTCAGATGGGGTGAGAGTGCATTCTGCACTTGAGTCAAACTTAACCCGCAGGTTATCACGAACACGCACATTCCACGACGGCCATTTCTTTCCACGTGGTCACCTTCAACGAGCTCGGATCCATTTCGTCGACGTGAATGATCTGCAGCCGGTCGAGTTTGCTGGGCGCGCAACACGGTTTGGGCGGAGGCTGAGGGGCCCTTGTCGTGGCTGCCACCGCGCTACCACCGCCGTGGCGGACCTTTCTCCGGGACCGCTTCTCCCCTCCACGACGATTGTTGTTGTGCTGTTTCCACAACAGGCTCTGAATGAATGCGTGCCGGGTGGCCGGATTGTACTTAGCCGGGCACCGTCCCCGGCAAAGGCCCGCATCGAACCACTTGGGCTCGACGATAAAATCGAATCCCGGAATGTCGGCGAAAACGACACGCATCTGTTCCCGGCAACATTTGTTCCCTCCTCCGCCATGCTCGGTCCCGTTCTCGTTCCCCGCAGCCACCAATGTTTCGGCCTTGCAGTCGGTGCGCCGGACACGACCGGACGAGGCAGGCCGACGACGTTTTTTACCACGACCGTGGCTCCCGCCGCCGTCCCGTTTATTCCGTTTCGCTTCGCCGGAGCATCGGACGGCCACGGTCGCAGAACGCACGCCGTCTCCAACTACTCCGTCCATGAAAACGTGCAGAACGGGATGTCGGCCGTCATCGTTGTCCGTTTCGTTTCCAAAATGGATCGTTCCGGCCGCCGTTGCCGAATACCGCAACGACAGTTCCAGAAACGTGGCGACCGCATCACCACGATGGTGACGTTTCCGCGGCCGTAACAGGCGTGTGACGTCCACGTCTATCCACCTTCCATCGCTGCCGCTCGGCCACGTGAGATCGGTGACAAAGGATGGGTTTTCCCGCGATACAGCACCGGCTGACTTGAGGAGACGGCCGTACACTTGGACCCGTACATGAGGGGCGTCCGCGTAGATTCGGGCCACCGATTTGATGACCGACACGCGGCCGCCGCTGCCGCTCACCATCGTCTCATCAATCGGGAACGTAATCGTCGTAGTTAGCACATCAACGTCATCATCTGAAACACAAACAAGTCACATTTTTCTGTTATAAATTTGTGATTAGTGCGTATTATTACACTACATAATAGTTAAAAGCTTAAAATTGTATTTATTCTTCGATTTATATTTAGTTCTTATCTTATTTACAACTTTATAAAGAAAATACTTATTGATGTTAAAAGTTTTTTCTACGCTATGTACCTAAATACCTTGTCTATCACATATTATTAGACAACAACATCCGACATTGGGCAATATAAGAAAAATCTTTAAAATGTGTTATCTAATTTGAATCATATTATTATGTAAGTTAGTAAAGGAGTGTACAGGTAGTAATGACCGAAATGTTTAAGAAGACTGAAATCACTTAAGTTGGGTCTAACTGTGATAAATATTTATATACTATATCGATAATAACTATAGTGTTATATTAAAAATATTTTTAAAAAAATAGGTAATTAGTTTCCGGTTTAGTCAACGGTTACATACTCATAAGTCGTAACCATACGGCCCTACACAAAAAGTCACACACTACAACCACACACAGTTAAAGATCATGATATAGGAGGTATATAAATATTTTTTTCAAAATATTTATTAATTTTTATAACTTATGTAACGAAATTACCTACTTATTTTATTGGTGATCTTGCCCCCTGGTCCACTGCTGCTTTAACTCGACCCTTAATACGCCCACGTCACAAATTATTATAGCTGGCTTACTTAGGACTACACAGGTAAATCATGCTTGACCTAAAAGTATATTTTGTTATACACACCCACTTTTAAAAATACTCTTCGCTAATCGCTGATTGCTCATAATATGGTCATCAATCAACTATTTAAAAAAAAGTAAATGTGTATGTGACATATAGACTCGTGATACGTTTGCATCAACTTTTTTCTCTAATAAGCCAGGATTATAATTTAAATTTTTATTCATAAAGACAATATAATTTCAAATTTCAATTAGTTTTAAATATTAAAATCAAATTTGGTAGCATAAAGTGCATAAAGTGTGCCGAAGAATAGCATGCCCTGCGGCAAAGTACGTAGGCATCTAATATCGTTCATAATACTACATCAGTGTAAACATAATGTCGATTTAACACTAGGCGTTAGATGTAACCAAAATATCAATTTTGTATTATAGAAACATAATAAATAATAATAATATATTAATACATATTATTTATTCATGTTGTTTAAAATTAATATTACTTATTATATGTACTCTTTTAAAGTGTTAAAAAATCCGTTAATTTGTATTGTGTTGATGGTCGTATGATTTTAACAATGAAGATGAAAAATATAGCACGTGTAGAAATAATGTTAGTACGCGAAAAAATCAACTACAATAATATTTGTTCCTCGATCACAATCGATTTAACTATAGGTATGTATTATTTTATTAATTTGTACCTACTCTTAAACTCTTTTGACTAATTTAAATATACGACTTGTCGATACAATTTTTAAATTGCTGTTTTTAACGTGAAGATGACCGATGACATGCGGATTTCCAAGTACCTACTTATCTATGATAATATTAATACTTAATTGAATAAAAAAAATAGTGAATGTCGAGTTTAAAATATTATATAGTTGATCGATTGGTTTTAATAAAATATTATGTGTACCCATAGTCAATTATATAAGATATACATTACAGGTATACGTGAATCTATTACAAAAAATTTTACACAATTTAATAATAATTTAAATATTAAATTGAATTCATTTAATATGATCTCAATTAAAAACTGAAATTTCTGATTTACATCTTAAAGTACGATTCATTGTTAATTTGATCAATTGATTTTTAGTTTAACTATCTATTCTATTATTTAGGAGACAATTAAAAATAGTAAATACCTTATCATAAAATTAACCTAAATTAAAAAAAGTCAACAAGATAATAAAAATAAAAATGTACAGTTTTTTTGTAATTTGTTCTTTGACGATGCAAGTTGAAAATGGTTATAATTACCAAACATCATCACGAACATAAATTATATATGTTTTTTTTATATTTGGCATATGTTTATTGGTTGTTGTACACATGGTACTGACATTTTACTCACGTCGACCGATTTCTTATAATCGGTCCCTCATATTAACAAATGTGGGTCAGATCTTAAATAAATATTTCCGATTTTATCCATTTATTTTGTCTTAATAGTTTTTGTTTTATAAGTGTAATTTTTAAATCTTGATTTCACGTTTATGAAGTTTACAAATAAGTGAAGAACATGTCGAAATTTGAAAGTAGGCATATACAGATTCATTCAGGTTCTACTCGTACTTAAATAAGGTAAATCTTCAAATCGTCATTGTGTACCTATACGGATAAGTATATACGATGGTGGTAGTTAAATCTTAAATATACACTGAATAATATTAGTTGGTAGGTTAAGCACAAAGGTAGCTACATCAGGGACGAATTCATAGGGAAATTTATGTGGCATTAATGAGTTATAATGAGTCAAAGTTAAATTACAGAGTTACATTGAATTCTTATTGAATCCCGCGTCAGCCGTATTTAAGTTAACTAAATACATAATGAATAATTATTTTGAAATTGAAATCATGTTTTTAAGTTAAACGCATTTAATTATAGGTAAAAAATGTATTAAGTATCTGGAAATACACTAATATATGAATTTATATAATTTATTAGTCTAATAAATCACTTGCAAAAAAAAAATTGAACATCATTAAATTAATAGTAGGGAAATAATTTTTGAACGAAATTTCACCTAAACTTGAAATAATTTTTCAATCGGCTATTATAACTTCGAATTCGTTTAATAAACGCCGTTTATTAAATTGTCTTTGAATTGTTAAACTATAATACGAGTAACTGAGTTAAAAATCATTCATTAACTACTAGCCCAGTGCTAAACATTGCGAATAGTCCGTTAGTCGAATACGACCTGACGTAGGTAGGGTATAGTATTGGTTATATATACTTATATATAGATACCATCTACAATCAGCGGTAATAGATTATATTTATATACGATGAACAAGTAGACATACATTATTATTTATGACGTATTACCTGTCAGTAGCCGCGGAGTTTCGTCGTCTCTGTCATCGCCGCCGAAGTGTTTCACTCGGCCCCGTACTTGTATCGCGGATACGTCGTGGTCATCGTCATTATCATAACCCGCTGCCATTGTTACATCATCGTTTTTGTCGGGATCGTAAAATTCTGATTCATCCTCATACAATCGCCGGAAATATTCCAAATACTTGCAATGGAATTCATCGTTGCTGATGTCCACCTGCGTTAAAGAAAAAAAAACGAATAATTTTTATCTTCCTATTTACATATATATTGTTATGTATTATATTTCTTAGACACTCGTCCGGGCGGCTTTTTGTGTTTTCCATGTCGCTGACGTGTGACTGTTTTCTCTCATATAATTATATAGTATTATTATACTCAGGACGAATAACCCGACATCAAAATAATATTGATATCTATGAGGTATGATTTTTATCAGTGCAAGTAATGTATAAGATATAAGTTAAATAACAATATCATAAATGTCACATTATTACGCCATGCCATCTAGTTAAGAGGTCTCAAACTCATATTACCAGCGGACCATATATTTATACATCAAAGGTTTGCGGGAAATACATTTTTGTTCTCAATTTTTTTTTACTTATTTCCATAAAATGTATAATTTATATAGATATAACGATCTGTGAGTTACGTACACAGCACACAGACTAATAAGTATACTATACCTACCTACATGTAAACACCAATAGTTGAGACAGAAATACTGCGAGTCTATAAATGATAAAAATTATCGTATCGGTAATTAGGGATTACTATAACGAGGGATGTACAGATGAAACATTACGAATGTCAAGTAATACTATATTGATAATTAGGGAACAGATTTTATCGTTAATGCATATTTTTATTGGAATAAGATATTTTTAATCTGATGAAAAATGTGTACTCGCGATTTAGATCATTGAAACAAATCCAAATTTATTTTACATATTTTTACATATTTGGTAAATAAGTACATATTTTAGTAATTTTTAATTTTTTCATTGATTTTTGACGACTAAAAATTATCTGTATCGTCTAAATTAACAAGATTAGTAATTTTTGACCACCACCAAATATTATACGTTATCTAAATGACATTTACGTACATATTTCCGGCACTCGGCATGCCTCATCTATACAGATTATAACCAGTTCAGTTATTGTCGATATTGGTAATGCCAGACAATATAAATATAAAATAATTAAAACATAAAAAATATAATTGAAAACAATTTTAGATTTTAAACTATTAAAATCATCAAAGATATTGTAATTGGTAAAAACCAACAAAGAATTCTGGACATTGAATTCACTCGTTCTGATCTAGTAAACACGAATTACGGCCCTATCACATCTGTTGACGTAGAACTGTCTGTAGTAATTGCCTGAAGTCAATACACAAGTATTTTCCAACCAAACCGCTGCAATTTTTCATTTGCAAACCTTCAACAATATGTTGTTTCTTATTGCTTTTTTCCGGAATAATACATCAAATAATAGTTTTATAAACCTACATCTTTTTGTACTACCTACTTAAAATTTTTTTTCTGAAATTGTCAATACTAATGCATAAAATGCATTTTTTTCGATTTTTTCGGTATTTACATTTAAAAAATTTTTTTTACATATTTTGATGAAAATAATTACAGTGAATTCCGCTCCCACTTTTCAAGTTTTAACTTTAAATTAAATATACATTTATTATATTTGTAATCGGTGTATCAAATAACGCTATATTATATCCACGTGTGTTGCCTTCATCCAACAAAATTACATCGCTAAACCAAATTTGTGTTTAGCAAAACCTATAATAATATCATGTTAGCTATAATTTTGGAGTAAATAGATCTATTATCAAACTTAAGGTAAGGACACTATTTATGGTATTTTTGGTTGCACCTGTTTTTTTACATTTTTATTTTTAAACAAGTACCTATTTTAATATAGTTATTAGCTATACTCATCAACAGTATAAAATCATGGAGCAAAATATTTTTTCTAAAATTCTATAAAATGCCATATAAACCAATAAATCGAAATTAAAAATTAGGCATTTACACTTATAAACCTAATAGCTACTACAAATAATAAAAAAAAATATTGTAACCGATATGACTTCAATACCTTACATTCATCCAAATACAATTTTTTTTTGTTTTTATTAACTATAAAAATGTATCTATTAAATTATAATTTAATCTCAAAAATAAGTAAATTTAGTAATAAATAACTTAAAGTAACTCTATAGTGTATAAGATAACAAAAGTTCTATGAAAATTAAATTAATTTTAGAATCATCATTAACTATTTAGTAATTGATGGTGATATTTTGTGAAAAAAATAAAATAAAAATTGTTGTCTACAAAGACTGTTATTCCGTATTCATTTCTAAAACGTTTTATTCTACTGAAGATTGTCGAATTCTAACAAATTATTATTTATTGGTTAAATCGTTAAACGATTTCTTATGTTTTACATGTAGACTGATAGGCGATAACTGATAAATATATGGGTTCGTTGAATATGTAGAGTTTATACTATATATATATATTATAATATAGTATATTCGTCTGAAACAATTTCGGATCCATTAGGTAGACACTTCGTTTAAATACTATAATATATTTACGGTGAAATACCAGACGAATTGCGATTATGAATGAAATAACGGAATTAATCTATTTTAATGATTTAGGCAAGCCATGACGTGTTGCACTAATTATAGTTGTTACGAAACATAATAAAATTATACTCCGTTTATTATGTATACTTTTTTTTTAATTTCATAATAATATTGTTTTATATGCTTTATCTGTTTTACGGTTGTCCTGCCATATAAATAACCATCATCGCAATAAATAGTTTCGTGTAAGCATAATAATAATTTATCGCACGGCGCACTCACTGGCAATCTCTCCAAAAATATTATAGAACAATTATTTGTCTTTATTATCGTCTATTAGTGTAAGAAAAAAACAAATCAAGATCCTGTACCTTAATACTAAGACTATCATCGATAACCGTTTAGTTTTTTTTAACTATTCCATGTCTTTTATATTATAACTTAATGATAGTAGTACGATTTATTTTCTTTATTTTAAATTTCATTATTCCACTGCTATTTTAGCATTTTAATTTTAAAATTAAACGTATTTTTATATTAACAAGTAAGTTATTTATTAAGCAATTTAGTAATTTTTTTTTTAAATCAATGAAATGTATATCCCAGGTGTCATGAATGCAAATACTTACGTTCATTTTTATGTTGTATGTATTATTATCGATTTATTAAATTGAATAATACAAAAAACGTATTTACTTTATACATCAATCGAGACAAGGTTTTTTAATTTTAGGATAGAATTACGACATGATGTGTAATTTTTATCGTTCTTTACCAAACGGAGAAAACAATTGAAGATTTTTCAATTAGTATACTGATGGATAATAATGATAATAATAATCGATGCACCGGGAAAGTTGAAATTAAAATTCTAAATCTCAACGAATATTATTTGTCCTTTGATTGATTGAAAAATGTAATAGGTATGCAAAAATAAATTTACAACTTATTCACCTATAAATAAGTATTAAATACAATGTAATAAATGTACCCATGGGCTATTCGTGGCGAGATTTTCAAATTGTCTCATACATACGATTATAATATAACACATGTCACAAAACTACTACATGTTTATATGTCGAAAACGATTCTTTCTTTAAAAAAAAGTCATACCTATGCATAAAAAATATGTATAATAGTTTTTTTTTATATTTACATACCTATTCAGAATACGTAATTTATTACCTACCTAATTGGTTTTTTCAACAGAGTATAACGCGTAGCATTGGTATTATATGGTACCTATATATGTAACATATATACTGTTTAATAGATAATGAGGAACTTGTATACAAGCCTAAACATTTCGATTATATTTGTATACACGAATTCCTTCTTAATGGATGCAGTCACAATTTGAGTAGGTATATAGTATAATAATATACATTATTATGTTATTTTATTACTCGAAAAAGAAATAGGAGAATTCCAACGACGAAGTTAATGTATCGATCGTTATATTATTATTATGTATTGTGCACGAAACGCATTAATGGTATTTGTCAAGAAGCGAAGCAAACTTTTTTTTATCTTCTTAACAATTAAAATCCCATAATTCTTTTAGTTTACGTAACCCGCATTCTTAGATTTGGATGAGTATAATATTATATTATTTATATGTTTTTATACTGAGGAAACTATTTATTAATGTTATGATTGTTTTTTTTCCTATTAACACTTTAATGATCATACACTCTTCCATCTATAATATGAATCAACGAATATACACCATTTAAAGATATAAAAAATCAGTAAACTTCACTAATACCTGTACAATGTACATAGATTGTTATATCTAATTTATTAAGAAGCCTTGCACACTGTAAACACAAAAAAAAACGAAACAAAATAAATATGTGTGATAATGATACACCTTAAGTTCTGGGAGCTAAAATAATATAAACTATACTCATACACTTTCTAGGTACTCACTAAAATAAGAACTTAAAGAACTCATTACAATTGTAATTTATGGTAGTGTAATATTTTTTAGATTGGATTAAATATTTATAAACGGTTATTTTTAATAATATATTAAATATAAAAAAAAAGTTGTTTATTATACACAAAAACTAAACTTAAGAAAAGTCAGTTAACACAAAATAGTTTTCATCTATCTATTAAACGTACCTACCAATATATTGAAAAACAAAAATAATTAAATAAATAATTATATAGATTTACAAAAAATATTTAGGAAATAAGTCTGAATTATTACAGTAAATCACCCATCTATTAATGTAGAACTGCAATAGAACTGCTACCTATAGCTGCCGATAGTTTTGGTCTTGTGAACAAAAAATACACCAAACATTTTCGTTCCCTTTGAAATAGAATGGATTATAATCTTCGTTTATATTAATTATGGAAACTCTTCTCAATAGGTTAGGTTTCAAAGAGTTATCAAAAAAAAAAAAAACTGGGGAAGTCCTTCTGCTGTAGTGCATAGTATAAGATCATGTTGACTGTCGAGTGTTCTTAACCATTGGGAACAATGAACAATTACATGTGTTAAATTTGAATAAAATGATGAACCATTGTATACCTAAAAAAAACTATTTGAGCTTAGATTATATATTATAATCATTTTAGAGGTTGCTCAATCCATTAATGACGTATAAATACATAATAATATTCTTGTGTATAATGGTACTGAATATTCGATTTTTATTTATGAAGGTAATAATAGGTGGTTTATGTTGTAAATGTATGCACGAATTTCCAATCGTCTATTTTATGATTTATTAAAGTTTCAATTCCAGAAAACGATAAAATATGAGCAGTTCCAAAAAAAATAACGGTTAAAAAATTGTTCTTCGCCTGTCCATTAGTTATAACCTATTAGTTACAACCCATTGTATCTTAATAATTTCAGACGACGACGTCTGGTGATGACGTTGATGACTAATAAAATGATTGTTAAAACTGTCATAAATATGAAATACGCACCCCCGTATAAATTGCAATCAAATTGTGACATGGGTTAATACTAATAAATACAATATATATATATATATACAATATATATGCACATATACACATTATATGCATCTATTTATTTAAATACAAATACTATTAGGTACATAATATTATATACCTAATATATGAATAGTTTTTATAAAAATAAAATAACATATTAAAATCACTTATTAGTTATTCCTAATAATACTGTTTTACAGTTGACTATTGGCATAATAGTTTTTCTATCAGTGTTGTCAGTTATGACTGTTTAGTGTAACACTACAAGCCGTGAGCAATGGGTCGATTTAAGATCACTTAACCTAATCAATTTATACACATATTACATGATATGATGAAAACTCGTAAACGTAAGTAAAGACAGCAATGGTCATTGGTCAAGTTAAAGTAAGTTAAAAAAGTAATAGTGTAATACGTATTATAGTTTTTATTTTTTTTTTAGCAAAGTAGAAAAAGCCTTAATTTCTTCAACCCTTTTGACAACTATTATTAGATCTTATTATTTGAGATATGACATTTTTGCTTCTAACTTAACCTTTTTTTTACATTTTACCTTTTAATAACAATAAATACCAGATCCAGAACTATACTGCAATTTTAAGAACCGGAAACAATAAGCTATACCGAATTTTTCTTTTTAAATAACTTAAGTGGAATCTAAGCTAAACAAATCATATACAGGTCCCTGTGTGTCATTTAAAATGTCAAAAATTATACAATGTATAATAAGACACCCACATAATATAACCATTGATTGCGAAACAGAATATTATTATTCATTTTAAATACATTTATCTACCTATTATATACTTTCCAATTGTCCGATCGCCGTGTGCAATCATTGTTTCATATTACTGTTCACTGTATACTGTATAGCGTGTACAATGTACATATAAGAGGCACCTATACACCTATGTCTATAATATAAACTAATATGCCGAGAGCTAAGGCGGAACGTTTGTGAGTATACCTATTTTATGGAAGAAGAAGCATATATATAAAGTGTCCCCTGCGCTTACGTGTGTCCAACGTGAGTGCACGTGGATGAGTATTTAAAATGTAATGTATTATAATACAGTCAAACGAGAAATACGTGATTACTGATTAACATCGACTATATTATATCGGCCACGGATTTTAATAATATAATAATGTATTAATTTAATAGTATACCTATCTAGCATCTGCCTACCAAATGATTATCTTACAGTATATGCGACGTCGTCTATGCTGTGCGGTGATTTTAAATTTCTAATCCTATATTAGTTTATTAGTATATTTGGGCGAGTAAAATTTATGACCGAACGCTGCCGCCGCTGCCGCTTACAAGTCATTGAAACTGAAAATCATTAAATAGAAGCGCGTGAGTATATATATATATAGTAATAATACATTAATACTTATATAGGTATATTATATATATATAATACCTGTATAGTTTATATTATATTACTTATATCTATACCAATAAACAAAAAAACGGATGTGAGATGATACGTTTTAGATTTCAAATCGTATATAGGTAATATATACGTATAAACTAACCAGTGTGCAATGCTGGTCGTATTATACTTATTAACGAGTCGAGAAGCTCAAGCAAGTGTTAATATGTTAATTTTCATTATTTGCATAACGATAATATTTCCATAAATTAATTGATTTTTACTAATTTATGTAATATTTATTAATTATTATAGAGTTGAATATTTTTCATCACTATAATTTATTATGATATTAAGTTTTTTTAAGAAAAATTAATAATAAGTAATAACTAATAAGTAGGTATAATAACCAAAAAATATTTAAAAAAAAAATGTAATTGATACAAATGACGACGGTTAAAAAATAAAAGTTGAGACAATTATAGAAAAAACTACTACCATATTCTTTAATATAGATTAGACAGGACCATACATTACAGTTAAATCGATCCCATTGATTTCGTATCTCATAGCTCACGTCTAAAGCATTTCAGATAATCCACTAAAACGACTCGTTCAGAGATCATTCTACTGTAATTCAGTAAAATCTTTGTACATATATAATGCATTAGCGTATTTATAAGTATTATTTTGTCACCCTGGAGCAAAAAAAAAAAAGAAATGCCCCTCAAAGAAATCATTTTTTATGATATAAATATAAGAATTCTAGCCACTCATGGTAACAGCACCAAGGAGTTCCGCCGCAATTATTAAATATGGCCAACCACCGGCTGAGAAATCTATATATATATATATATACGTATTGGAACAATATTTTATTATGGTGTGATTATCATGCACGTGTGGTGTACCCAGTGGGGTATTTATAATTTATATATGATTAGATGCTAGTGTAGCACATTTACCGTCCTCGTTCACTTAGTTGTAAATACTTTTAGGCATATTGTTTATACCCGAACTACTCTCCTTATGACCTTACATAAATATAGGAATATTAACATATTAATATATTATTAATATATTAACACCTTAACGCAATGCAATTATAAGCACGAAAATCAAAAGTAAATAATATTGGGTTGCATTATGAAATATTAATTTATTACCTACGCGATATACAATTTTAGAACTGACCCACTCGTCACGCTAGAACCTTCCAGATAAATAGATATACTAGCTTATATACAGATGACATTATTATACCTTGGTCATGTCCGGTAACTTTTCCAGTTTCAGCCCTTTGATTATGTTACGTCCCAGTTCAGTGAGATGAACGTGCTGCTGCTGCTGAAGGTGTTGCTGGTGTCTGTCGTCGTCGGCAGCCGCGGCGCAAGTCACCGCCGTCATGAAATCGGCAAGCCGAAGAACGATCAAAAGCACGGCGAACCGGACCGCGCGGCCGACGACCGGCACGTGCGACCACCAGACGTCGGCGCTGCTGCCCATCATAATATTATAATTTTATGTTACGAGGAGATCGCGGTAAGCACGTCGTTGATATGTACCGTCCGTCCGCGAATACGATCAGCTCAAAATGTACAAAAATAATAATCGATGCGGACGGTGTTTGCGTTTCGCGCGCAAGAGGTCGTATTATTGTATACGACCACGGTCCGGGAAGCGATGGTGATGCACGCGACCGCGGTCCGGGGCTATACGCTGTCTATAGCTGCGTGCGCGGGCGGCGAGAGTGCGTTATTCGTACGCGGAGGATCCGGTGTGCGTGGTCGGTTGCTCGCGACCGCCGTGCACGGTCGTTAATGCGGACTGAACGCGTGCGACCGACGGACCGCACGTTTTATACGCCGCGGCGTCAAAGTACGATTACACTATTATTATTATTATTGTTGTTGTGGCGGCGGCTAAAGTAGTCGTTTTACACTACCGGCGCCCGCAAAGAAGAAAAGTTAAATAAATAAATATTATTAGACACGAGGCACACGCGTCCGCACACACTGACATGCACGCACTCGATCGTTGCTCGTTCACCGGCGATGAGGTTTCGTGACGATTCGGTGTGACGACGATGACGTATCGTCGTCGTCACTGCTCGCCGGTCGCCTAATTATATTGTTTCGTAAACGGCCGTACATATCAACAGAGAATGCAACTCGAGTGCGTGTGCGTGCGTGTTCCCAGGTGGCCAGGTGGGACACTCCAGAAAATCTCTATTACCCCCTCCCACCACCTAAACTCAAGAGCGATGCGTCTGTAGTTGTTGTATGTCATATTGGTACTTATTTTTTATCCGTTTCGGTTTCAACGAAACACGCGCATTATGACATGGCAGATTTGAGGAGGTATAGGTACCGTCGTCACCATCAATCGATATAATAATTACAATCGAATTGATATGAAGAAAACGGACACGTGTATGTTGTTCCTGTAGAATGTTTTCGTATGCACAGAGACTACAATTTCTGGCTGCCATCAAGTACATCAAAACATGATAAGGTGAAGATATTCTTGGTATTCTAATATAATATTATACAAGTGTGTAATCATGTGAGTAGGTATGGAAGTACGATCTGTTAAAACTAAAATATTGCACTTTTACACAAATTAAATTTTTAGTGCCTCGCTATGGTTTATTGTTTTTTAGCGCACGCGCGTGCCATTAGTTAAATACGTTTCAAGCGATGCAGCCGGAGTGCAGCTGTTGCAGTTGCAGCACAGTCACTGCAGTTTCGTTCTGCTAGTGCTAAACTGCGGTTGCCAATCATCGCTTACCTGCAGTATGTATCCAGTAACCACTTAAACCACCTATATTAAATAATAAATTTACCATAATATTTATATTTCTTTGCTGACATTATGGTTATCGGCGATTTAAATTAAAGTCTCTACAGAACAGGAGCGGAACTGCGTGAGCGGCTCACTACACAGCCCCTCCCTCGCATCCAACCCTCACTATACGCCTATAAATGTGTGTGTACATGCGTTTACAGGTCATCCATTACTGCCGCTGATGCCGTCGACGTGTTGACCGCCGTGACCGTCGTACTTATATTTCACCATGTATTACACACACGCACTCAAATACATTTATACTTAAATTGCTTTACTATGCATTTTTTATGATTTATTAATTATAACTTATATTTTTTAGCCCACAAGCATAAAATATATGATTGTTATATAATATAATAAATAGTGATGTAGTAGCTCAGAAGCTATCTGATTTATTGAACCATGGAGTATTTAACTATTTAAGTACTTACTTGTTTTTATACGTACGAAATTAATGAACAATTGTACATATTGAAAAGTAGAAACATTATAATATAATGTTGTCTGTTACACTTTGAGAAACTAAGCCAAGAGCAGCTAAAACAACTGGCCCCTAGGTGCAACAAAGTGGAAAGAATTCACTCAAGATAGAGAAATTTAGAGGGTTTTCATAGCAGCCACAAAAGCTCTCCGTAAGCTAAGGAGCGAGGAAACAAGTAGGTACACTTTAAAATAGTACATTTTCAAATTATTCATACATACATTTTGATTACATTGTGTTGGGATTGATTTTAATTAAATGTTTTATGTTTACAGGTGTATTCATCAACTTTGACAATCAAAGAGTATATTATACTCTGCAGTCTCTCGTAAAATACTTGTAATGAAAAAACGAACGTTTATCGCTTGGTCACTCGGTTTACTATTATATTGTTAAAAATTCTGATTTATTTATTGAGTGCCAATGTTTTTTTTTCAAACAGATTCATACAGGCAGGGTTAATGAAAATTACTTTAGAAAAAAAAGTTCGAACGAATAGATATTATAGTATATTGTAGGTACTACCTAAATCTGAGGCGGCGATTTCGCCTCGATCATTGCCATATATGTCGCCGCGACGAGAACAATAAATTATCGCGGCGCCGCGCACTAAATATAATATAATATATACACTATAATACGTATAATATACTACATGCTGCTGTTAGTTCGTGTAATACAATATACCTAGTTATTTTTAATTTGTATAGTGAACTGTAGTATTACGCGTATGGATAATAGAGGTATGTATACACATATTTATTTATATAGTCAGTACACTATGTAGTATCATGATGAAAAAAAATCGAAATCCGGTAATACATTATTATATAAAAAAATGTTACGAATGATAGTTCTCAGAAGTACATGCCGCGGAGTCTACACCGGTCCACGCATAATATAATGATCAATAATTATATTATATACGTCTGCAGGAACACCAATAGGTAGTAAGTACAGGCGGATACAGCAATAACAGGCGACTGATCTAAGTATATTATATATACGTAATAAATAATTATTATATATTATTATTATTATTAATTGTATCACGTTATTATATTATACACCTATATGTATATTGTGCACACGTACCTTCATATTATTATACACTTGTAGGTAGCAGACGGTCAGCGTAATAATAATAATAACAACACTTGATCGTGTCGTGGACAAGGTAGGAGGTGGCAGCTGTACAATACATAATATACCCAGCCATAAGCGCGCGACCTGTTGCTCGCTCGCGTCTACCTTGATGTATTAAAATAATATATTATAATAACGACCATACGTGAGTCTAATTGGCGAACGGCGGCGGCGGCGGCGGCAGTGACGAAAAACGGATGTATCATACGCGTATTTTTACTTTTTACTTTTTCTTCTCCTCATGCTACTCATTGTAATTTCCACGGAAACCGGATTGAGTCACACCGCGTATAATATATGATTATTATTGCTAGGCTGCTAAACACCATACAACAGGAGTACCTAACTCGGTCTAGTATTGAATATTTTTGTTGTACTTGGAAATTGCAATAGGTACTATTACATAAACTTGTAAAAACTTTCTGCGAAATTAAACGAATAAGTAATACCTAAAAAAGTATTCGAATATTGTTCTAAGCAGAGAAGCATTTGGTTTTTTTGTATGTTTAAGTCACTTTTATAATTTCAGTAAGAAAAAATCTGAAAATTAAAAATCCAAGTATTTTTCAAAATAGTCGTTAAAAACTAACTGAATTACCGAAAACGGGTATTGACGCAACACCAAATTTTGAAAAAATCGTTTTTTTTTCGTGGTAGGTAATTCAAATAAATTCAAAATTGAAAAATCGTATAGAACATATACTTGAAGTATGCATCAAACATTAAATTAGCATTACCTAAAAATGATATAATTTTCATAATATTTAGGCTCTTGTTGAGCTATTTATAAACATTTGACATTTTTGATTTCTTACTTTTTTTACTATAAATCTTCATACAATTTTTTGATTCTAAGTCAAAAAGCTTTAAAAATGAATAAATGTATTGATTTTACAATGGTGTGTGTTTTTTAAATTTAATTTTTGCCTGTCACCTTTTGAGGCAGTAAAAGTGCTTCGGTTTTTTTCAAAAGCATAGTTTCTGGTAGGAAAGTAAATCTTGTTGGTTCTTTGGAGGGTTAAAAGTCAAATTTCCCAATAATTTTCAACATCGGCAGGAAAAACAAACAACAATTTAAGGAAAAACAGGAATTTTTACAAAAAACTTGTTTTCGACAAAATCGATTTTGGTTTTTGATGTTACTTTAAAAAAAAATTTACTTATAGATACATGATATTTTCATGTCATGTTAGCATTTTCCATACACAATACATTTTTTTGAATAATTTGAATTATGTTGAGCTACGTATTTATAGACATATACAATTTTCGATTATTATAAGTTTAAAAAAAATTAATATCGATAAAAATATTGTTGGTAGGTCAAAAAACTTGAAAATATAAATACAAGGTTCCTCGGAGTTGTTGTAGTGGAAATTAAAAAAGCGTTAAGCTACAATAATTTTTTATGAACATTTGAATTTAGAATTTTGTCAAAATTCATAAGAATCACGAAAATTAGAAAAAAATATTTTAAGTTAAAAATTCATAAAAATCTTCCTTTTTATATCTATGATTATAAAATTTAATACAAAATTCCTTTAAAATTGTCTATCTTTATTAAAAAAAAAAAAATTACCGGAAAATCAAATTATATTTTTGTGAGCATTTAAAGTTGAAATTTTGACAACATTTGATTTCTCATGTAGCGATTTTCTTATTTGTTGTTATTTGATAACAAATAACTGTGAGTACTTTGAATGTACACCATATGTTCATTTTATCAATTCATATACTCGATACAATTTTCAAAATATTTTGACTAGATATGAGCAGTTTATGGACATTTTCAATTCTCAACTTTTTTATTTTATTATTTTTAGAAATATCAATTAAAATGTATTAGCTTTGTCAAAATGCAATACAAATTTAAAACATGGATCCTGATATATTGTTACAACATCAGTTGAAAAATATTAAAAATACAAATGTATGATTTTGTATTATTAGCATTTAAAGTTCAAATGTTGTCAAAATGTACAAATTATTTTGTAGTTAAATATTTATAAAATGTTCAACTTTTATGGCTTAAGATCAAAAATTTAATATAAAATTGCACATACTAATACTGTAACTAAAAATCTTAAAGATACATGAACACAGTTTTTTTAAAGTAACCTATTTTGTGTTCAAATTTGGACGTAATGACGTATATTTAAATAAGCCAGAATAATGATAGTAAAATAAATTTAGTATTAAAATAACATTATCAAATAAACTCAATTACCAAGTAATATTATAAGCTGGCCGTCTTCGCTCAGAATCGTTTTTAGTAGGTATACAATGATTTTATATCATTGAACTCAAATGAAAAACATCCATTTCGTGACCTACTTGTAACCTACTGTTGAGCTGTAGGTACAGCAGAGCGACATCCACTTATCATCTTTTTTTAATTTAAAGAACTATGGCTTAAAAATGTAATTCATGGTTTGGTGTTGTTATTTAAGTAATTTAACGGTTTCCAAAATACATATGCCCAGTAACTGTTTTCATAGATATTTGATATTTTAATTTTGGATATTTAAACGAAAAATTTCGATTATTCCTTTAACATATTATTCTTATAGGGTGTTACGACTTATAATATGTATGCATATTATTATAATTGTCTATTGGTACACAATGGAATTTTAAAATTTTCTAATATAAATAAAAAGGGGCTTAATAACACTGTACCTTGAGAAACCCCACAAGACATTTCTAAAGTTTCGACCTAAGTTCTATCAACTTTCTTTGAGTTCTACAACCTAAAAATAAATGCAATAAGTTACTAACCACTCCTCTTATACCTGTCCTATCTAATTTCTCTAGTAAAATAGCATGATGATCACAGTCAAAATTGTTATGTACATCTAAGAAAATACTCAATACTTTATAGTTTTTATCAATATTTTCTTATAAAGCTATCAAAGTCAAATCTTTATCGAACGAAGACTTTTCAAAATGTGGATATCTTATACCAGAACAAACACACCGAAATAGCAGACCTTATATCCAAGGAAACGTCGAAAAGAACTTTGATGAGGCAGTGCTTTCTGTCAACAAATCAGAAATGCTTCACAAGTCACCAATGATCTACAAGTCTCCACCATCCCCTAATAAAAGACCGACAAATATAAAATATGCTTAAAAAGAGTAAAAATATTTTTTATACAGGATGATTCACCAAGAAAATGCTCGGCACCTTTTTTTATTTAATGATAAACGTATTCAAATTATGAGTTTTGGAATTTTTAACTATAAGTACCTACTTACAAGTCTCACATGTGGCGATACAAACTTCTATTTTTCGAATGATAATCCCCCCATTTTTAGACTATTGCTGTAAATTATTTAGTATAAAATATTTTTGAAATGTTTGACATACTTATAATAACTTATAACTCATAATTCAAACAGTTTTCAGTTATTAAAATGTTTAATCTAAAGAGTAAAGATAATGGTTTTAAGAAAATATAAAATACATGTACTTTATACTATTACAGTATTGTCCTTAATAGTGTTATAGTACACAAAATTAAAAAACTCAAAAACTATTCGTTCAAATTTCGATTTTATTCTTTAACGTTTTCAGAAGAAGTATCCACTAAATAATTTACAGTAGAAAAAAGATAATGCTAATATAAACCATTTGGTAAATATTTAAAGTATTTACTGTTGTCTGTCATTAGTTTTTGAACTACACCAAAAAAACAATATTTTGTTGAAAATTACCTACATCGGTAAAACTTAATTTTTTATTTTCCCGATTATTATGAAAAATAGGGTATTAGATAAGGAGTACAGTTTGAAAATCCGTCTACGACCTACATACTATATTAAAAAGCTGAGTGACTTCCCAGTTTTTTTTAAATTGTATGTTCAATATTAAAATCTATACATTTTCATATGTATTCTGATTTCTTTCTCAAGTCTTCATCTATTAATTCTGATTCATCTAATATATTTTACGCAGATGAAATGTATAGGTTAGGTACCTGTATAATACTGCTTACTTATGAGTTATTTTAAATTAATAGTGGATATGTCACAAAGAATTTAAGAACACTTATATTTGGTATTTTATTATGTAAATACTATGAATATATTATGAATTTGGCCTAAACATATTAAATAAAACAATTTGGGTACAACGTTTATTTTGAATAAAACAAACTTATTTTTCACACGGTCAATAAATAGGAAAAAATGTGAAGTATGTTGATATCCGTTCAAATATACTGTAAATTGTATTCGAATAAAAAAAAGTGGGTATTACAAGATACTATTAATATGTTTAAGGTATTCATATTTTAATAAATTTATTTGAATAATTTACAATACTGGTACAGTTACTGTGTGGATACACCGAACACATACGCATAATAATAATATGGTTAGGTTAAATAATAAGTTTCTCTCTCGTGTTCAGTCGTCCTGCGCTGTTGTAAAAGTAGGTAATTGTAATAACTAATAACATGCAAGCACTTTATGAATCAACGACGATGACGACGTTACGATTCCATATTTTAATAATAAATAATAATATTATATTATTATGTACGCGCGTCAGTTTTTACTTTTTACAAGGGCACCTCTCGTCTTTATATGCAGACATTCAGTTGATATACTATTATTATTAATACGAAGCTCGCTGCAGTTTCGGATCTATAAAATATTTGTTCCAATATAATATGGTGATATACGTTTTGGTGATTTTGGCCGAGAGCGATTTACGAAATAAAGAAAACGTATGCAAATTGTTTCAAATTAACGATATTTCTCCGTCACTTCTCAGAAACATAATCGGTGCACCTATGTAAATACGAGTTGGTACATTCATTATACTATGCACGTAGAAAATCAAACGCATCGTAAATATAGGTGATGACGTATTTTTGTGCAAAGCCAAAAAATGATTTTTTCCTCGAGTCTATTTTATTATTATTTTTTTTCGGCCATCGTAGTTTCTTTTCCTTTTGGTGTACGTCATCGGACAAGCGGGAATACACGTGTGTTTTTAATAGTGTTATAGATAGGTATGTAGGTAATTTGTATAGTTATTGTTACCATCGGTTTCTATTTTATGATGCCCGTCGCTGAATAAACTTCGACTAGTTGTCAATTCACACATTTCATAGGTAGGTTTACCGAACACGACAGTTATACACTTTATGATATGTGTATAAACGAATGTAGGTACATATGCGAAATGCTTCTAAACGAGTCGAGCTGTAATATAATACCTATGATAATAATTAATATGTAGGTACTCTTTAGTGTATAGTATACCTATACGGAGTTCGATTCGAAAACTAGTGACTCACGTTACAATTAACAAATCGACGGATGCAGATCCATAGGTAATCCCGTTTGTAATAGCGATGTAGTGTATAGCCGTTATTGTTGTACCTAGCAATTAGCGTTATAATTGCCTATGGTATATATCGGATTAGTACATTACCCGTGTATAATACACTTTAGTCGATGTCATAGGATGATATCTGGAGGGCTTATCCCCCCTCCTCCCTAGAAATTTCAGTAGTCCTTCCAAAATTAAAACTATTCGAAATGTTATTATTACCGTTATTAGTCTTAATAATTAGCTTTTATACTATTATTTAAAAATTCGAAAATATCCAGCCAATAGATAAAAGTCGTACAGTGATGCTACCCACTATGTATTTGATCAACAACACATCTCAGTCCTCAGAGATGGTTATTTTGAAGTCTCAATTAATGTGATTTCTTATTTAAACGTGTATTTTGAAATAGTCAACAATTACTGCTCGAAAACTACATCCCTTATTAAACTGTAAAACAATAGTAACACTAATACTTTATAGATATCAATACAATTAGTGTAGTTACATTGTAATGTTTAATTGCAACTTCACATAGAAATTAGTAATCACACATATGTATATATATTATAAGTTTATGATAAATCAATAAACTTTATCAAGCTCGATACTTATTAATAAGTATCGTCAAACGTACTGCGAGCGTATTAATGTTATAATAATATATTAGTAATTTTAACTTGTCATTGTCCGTCGTTCGGACACTTTAATAATTTTTTTAGGTTACATAAAAACGTTATTTTAGAATTAAATGGTTTATTACTGTATTAGCGAGACCCACAGTAATTTGTATTTTTGACTTTTGTGTATAGTACAATTTCTCTTATAATATATCAATGTATTATATATTTATATTATGTCGATGGGTAGCCGTTTGTGCTTTTTAGTTTAATGTTTAGTCCACGACACAAAATAATTCTAATATATTGTGATTCGGTAAATAAATTATTATAATTATTAATTCCATTCCATATTTCCATTGCTACTACCGCCCCATATACTGCAAGATGGAAGATACCACTTCATCGCAAAAACTTCAAGTTAGTTATACTACTGTATTGTCTATATACACAATTCACAAACAGTATTATTCATAAGTGAGTACCGTATGAATAATACTCATATTACCTATACCTAAAACGGTATTAAAATATAATATATTTATTAAACAGAACATTTTAATTATGCATTTTAAAGGTACAACAGTGTGCTACTTATCCATTCTGTACATTTAATATATAGTAATATAAAGTAATCAGAACTAAACATAAAACCAGTACATACTTAAATATGAAATATTATTGAAAAGGTATAGGTACTGTACTTAGTATTGTAGCGCCATCCCCAGCGAAAAGCGGTTAAACACGATTGAGCATAATATACTTTTTTAATTAATAATTACAATATTCCAAGAGTATTAAGTATAATCACTGATATTAATGGAATATGAGTACTTCGGTTGACATATTAGATTAGTTTATATGTATAATATTGTATATTTGTACCATTTAAACATTTTTATATGTTTTGCCAATATGAAAAGTTGGAATACCATTTAAAATGTATAATATCAAAGGTTAGGTAAACGTATTTTTTATTTAGCTTCCAATAATTAAATTATTATTGGATTTAATTTTTAGCTACAAAGTAATTTGTCCTAATTACTATTATGCTTAACTAATTGTATACTAATACAACTAATACTAGTATTAAAAACTATTTCTATGAAGGCAGCAGAAGCAATTGCACATTGTCTAAATGAGTGGCATAATGCCGGACATACAACAATTAACAAATATATGATGAGGACGATGTTGGAGAAAAAATGGTAAATTTAACATTGATACAGTGAGCAATATACAAATATTTGATCCGACGTTGCCACATTCACATTACCTACATTTTGTTATTTATTATGTTCACATATTATTAGACCAATTATTATACTACCAAACTTAAACGAACCTCAAGCCGTGAGCCGAACCCTGTTTTATCGACAGTGTTATCTATTAATTAAATAGTTTTTCTCTTCATTTTTTCGCTTGGTAAAATACTTGAAAATGTAATACAACGTTCCTCATAAGTTTTTTACTTAATAGAAATTTAAAAAAAAAAGTTGGGCGAATATCCGCAATATTTTTTTATGAGCGTCAGTTATAATTTTGACAAGATACATCAAAAATAGGAAAATTAACAAATTATTTTAAGTACAAAATTTATAAAAAATGTTCTATGTACATCTAAGATTTTAAATTTTTATTCAAGAGTCTCAAAGTTTTCCTACATACAACAAAAAAAGTTCGCTGAATTTGACCACAAATCAAATTAATTTGTCGAGCGTTTAAAGTTAGGCATATTAACAAATTTTCAAACAACGGTTTTCTTATTTTGTTGTTATTCAAAAACTGTTGACCGTAAGTACTTAAAATGTATCAATTTATCATTTTTTGTACACGATAAAAGCTCGAAAATACAAGGTTGCTTATAAGTTTCTATAATAGCGGTTGATAAATATTAAAAATCCATAGGCACGGGTTTTTTTTATAAGCATTTAAAAATTGCAAATTTTGATAAAATTTATCAAAACGGCGAATATTTTCAAATTATTTTGTAGTTAAAAATGTTAAAATATTTCAATTTTGATACCTAATAATTGAGAATTTAAAACAAAGATTCTCATAAATAGTTCTTGCTGTACCGAAAAAAGGTAAAAAATATATGATTATAGTTTTTTTAGTTCATATTTGGATAAAACCACATTTAAAACCCGGAATAACGATTTTAGTTATTTTGCTGTAGGCCGTTTAAAAGTATTATTCATGAGTACTTGCGACTTTTAGAGTACATTATTATACTGTATAGACTATAGAGTATACACACAATGAAATTTTTGTATTACAATTTTTTTGATAAAAATTAATTGTACCTACTGCTGTACTTTTATCTAATAGTAAAATAAATTATTTTATGATATCATAAAATAAACTTAATAATATTGCAGTCTGACTAGCTCAGAATCGTTTTTCGTGTACATTGATTTTATATTAATGAATTCAAATTTAACACATCCATTACTGTGACTTTTTAGACACCTAATGTACAGTAAAGTGTTACCCACTTAACCACTTTTTTAAGTTAAAACGAGTATTGTAAATGTAATTTTTTATGTATATCAATAATTGTACACTATACACTAAACCATTCACATGTATTTTGTTAATTTGATTTAAAATATACTTATATGTACTTAAGGCGATCGCAGCTCTCGTAATTTGTATACGCTTTGGGCCAATAATCGGTGATACATCAAATTTATCAGTGTCCTATTTTAATATTTAATGTATGTATGAATTATTTTAAAAACAACTAGGCTGTTTAGAAAGTCGATTTTCAAATTAAGATAAAGCATTTGTTTTTATTTTGGTTACATCACATTTTACAGAAAAAGTATTTCTTAAATAGCCTAATCTAAAACCTTTAAAATTCAACCATTTATCGGTATGACAATTAACTCCAGGAAATATCTATGTTTAATTTAATACTGTAGTTTTTAATAGTTTTTATAGTTATGCAAATTTAAACATGTGCGTGTGCGTATGAGAGTTAAACTCGATAATGGATTACAGTATTACACACACATCGTTCATTCACTACTCACACAGTGATATTATAGCCCAAATGTACATGACATATTAATTGCCTAAACATTACTCCTTAAAAAATGCTACGCTTAGGGTACCGTAAATGTAGTTTATTAGTATGACACCTTCTTGGTTCTTTTTAGCACAACATTGTTATTATATGTTAATTCGTGATTACACAATAACTACCAATGACGTACAACGGATTATATATAAGTTACTTTGAATTAATATTCTAATATTATATTATCTAAAATATATAATTCTTTTAAAATTGCCTATTTAAAACCCTTAAAAAGTGAATATGTGGCATTCTGTTGAAATATTTTTTATAAATACACACAATATATATTATTTTTTAAGTTAAAAAATTAAATCACACCTAAATGTTTCATTAGAATAATAATTTTAATTATCTTGTTGTAGACTAATAATGATGATGGTATTTCAGTCAACTCGTTCTCAGAAAATAAATCAAAACCAAAAGTAAATCATTCTTACTTTTATAATAATAATTACGTGGATATTATTTACAGTACCTAATTGTACAATATTTCGTATATAAATACCTACCTATATAAAATAATAAAATCAGTATTTTTCATATTTCTATAACAGGAACAAAATTATGTATATAATATTTTTACAAAATATGAAGACTGAAGAGGGAAATATAAATACTGTGCTAAAATATTTTGAACTAAACAAAACATTAAGTTCAACCTTAAGAAATAAAATTACGCACCTAATAATTAGTCACTGTTTAAAAGAATCATATAACAAAAAAATGTCTACGCTTACATTAGGACTATATTGGGACTATATTCTAACCAGTGGTCGGGACGTTACTGTTTTTTTGTAGCACGCTAACGCTACTGCTACTCCCCCCCTCCAAAAGTAGCTAGCTATCGCTAAAGCTACTTTTTTTTTTAAATGTAGTGCGCTACTTCTAACGCTATTGTTTAAATGTAGCGCAAATGAAAGTACAAAATGATGAGGCGTACAAACTTGTCAATAAATCACAAATAAATATATAAAATAAAATTATTATTATTACAATTATTAATAACAAATAACTAATACTTAAACCAAAACCAAGTGAAAAGTATAAATATTAAGCAATACATTACCCACTGTGAAAAAAATTGTAATATTTATGTTTTATAAACGTTTGAAGTTTACTTAAAACGTTAAAAATTATCGTAAAAATTATGTAAATTAAACATTAAATGAACTGCAAATGTCCGCGAAAATTTACTTGGTAATTATGTTATATTTACATAAATATAACAAAATAGTAAACGTCAATTTTATGTAAAAATGATGTTTTATCGAAACAGAAAAAAAACATTAATAAAACTGGTTATTTATGTTCCAAAAAAGTTTTAAAATACTTAAAAATAACATAAATATTATATATTTATTTAACATCAATAAGATGTATCTCATATCATACATTATACCATTTATAAATGACTATAGTCATAACAGATATAGATAATAAATCACACTACTTAATTATCTATATTATATTATCAGTGAACATCAATGAAATTCTTCAGTATGATTCTTTTGTAAAATATACCTTTGATGTGTCTTGACTCTCGAATACTTACCTACTAATGTTATCAAATAAAATAGATAGGTACTTAAAATGCAGATTAACAAAAAATGGGTGATGACACCAGTTAATGAACACTCCTAGTGAATGAACAAACTTTAAGTTTTTAATAATGTTAAGAATTGGGCAACACTGATGTTTTTATAAATGTTATTAAAAAAAACTTAAAATTGTAGCTTTGGTGACACTGTAAACATAAGTATTTGATAATAATTTGAATTACTGATAGTAATATCGTTTATTAGTCATGTGTAGATAAAGGTAATAATGATATCAAATGTCTTATTTTTAAAAAATATAATGGTCCACAGAATAAGGTTTTTTTGATCCAACCATTAGATTTTAAAGGTAACTATATACTAATATTGATGTATAAATGTTCAGGAACACGAATTTGTCATTTTTAATTATCTAAAATGTTTATTTAACTCTGATATCATGATGTTCATGTACTGGACTAGGGAAGTACTACAAATCTATTAAATGAACACAGTGTTCATTCACTGGAAAAGTAAAAATAATTTTTTTGGCTAAAATTAACAAAATTAAATATATAATGCTTTTACAAAAATGATAACTATATAACAATGTTGTTTTAAATGAATTGTACCAATAAATGAACAGGTATTTATTGTTGGTTCATTTACTGGTGTTTCAATGTAAATTCTAGTGAATGAACATTACCAATCAAAAAAGTACACTTTAAATTAATATTGTTAGGTATAACTATTTTTAATTTAGCATAAAATAATTGTACCTATATATAATGGAAGAGGTAAAAAGGCGATTCAGGTACAGTGAAGAGGACTTGAAAAGGGCAATGGTAGCAGTTCAACAAAAAGAAATGACTCTATGTAAAGCTAGTGCTAGTTTTAATATCCCTAAAGGTACTCTATCAAATAAATTAAATAAAAAGGTTCCATTGGAAAGAAAAATGGGTCCTAAGACATATCTGTCAAAAGAAAAAGAAATTAGAATTAAGAATTGGATTCTAGCCAAGGCAGCAGTTGGTTTTCCAGTCAGACCAGATGATATTAGGGACTCTGTACAAAATGTATTGAAACAGTTTACCCGTGATACACCTTTCATTAATTGTAGGCCTGGTATTAAATGGTTAAATTTATTTTTAAAACGCCACAGTGAAATTGGGAAAAGAAATGCTGAAGTTGTATCAAAAGCAAGGGCTTTGGTAACACAAGACCAAATTAAAAACTGGTTTGCTGGTGTGAAAAATTTTTTAATAAATGAAAACTGTGTGGATATATTAGATGATAGTAGACGCATTCTAAATTGTGATGAAACTGGAATGAATACTTGCCCTAAAACAGGCAAAGTATTATGCCTAAAGCAAATGCCAAACTTTTATGAGGTTGCAAAAGGTCCAGAAAAAGAATGTACAACTGTTTTATGTTCCTTTTCAGCTGATGGTACATCATTTCCTCCAATGGTTGTTTATCCTTACAAACGTATACCTGCTGCAATTGTTAAAAATTTACCTAATAGTTGGGTGTTTGGTCGATCGGATAGTGGTTGGATGATTTCTTCCACTTTTTTTGAATATATAGCAAATTCTTTATATCCTAGTTTGGTCGAAAAAAAGGTTCCATTCCCCGTGATATTATTTTTGGATGGTCACAGTAGTCATTTAAGCTTAGATTTATCTGAATTTTGTGCTGATAAACAAATACATTTGTACTGTTTACCTCCAAATGCTACACATATATTACAGCCATGCGATGTCTCTATTTTTAAGCCATTAAAATCACACTGGAAAAAAGTTGTTCATAAATACAAACAGTGTGATTCAAAAACAATAAATAAATTTAATTTTGCTACAATATTTAAGGAAGCATTTGACAAAATAACAATTGAAGTCATCCAAAATGGATTTAGAGCATGTGGTCTTTATCCTTTTGATGAAAATGCAGTTGACTACGATAAATGCATACCAAATAGATCATTTAATACATCAGATATTTCCTCCATTCCCAACAATGATTTAAAATCTGATGTATTACTTAGACCAACAATTGATGAGTTTTTAATAGCAAAGCATGTCATCAAATTTATTTTACAAGATAAACTATTAACAGATAATGACAAAATAAAACTTATAATAGAAGAGTGTAATAAAGCTGAAACACCTGGTAGTGAGCAAATACAATCTAATGTTGATGAGTTTTTGAATTTTGATATACAAAATATGCCAATGGAAATACTTGATGATACATTTAATTTGAATATGTTTGATAATATAGTGTATGATAACTTACATTGTACCAATAATGAAGAACTAAGCAGTGAAAATAATAATAATTGTGTTACTATAAATCATGATGAGGAAAAGACTGATGAACTATTTAATAGTGAAGAAAAT
>NW_019104459.1:0-51655 GCF_001856785.1 Myzus persicae
GGCGGCACCCACGAAAAATATTTTTAAACTACCGTAAAATAACTAAAATTGATGAAAATATCAATTATACACCCTTTATAATGTATTATAACACAAGTTTAAATAATACTTACTGAAATGTAAGTACGGGTGTGTTTAATAATTTAAGAAAACGCTATACTCCGTGCTCATAAATTATCAAAATGTTGATATACCATATTATTATTATTATTATTATTATTATTATTATTATTATTATTATTATTATTATTATTATTTATTATTAATAATCTGCAGACCAAATATTTTTTATTTATATTCAAAACTGGATAAAATAGAAGTTATAAATAATTTTAAAAAAACAGTGGTCCGAAAATAATAAAATCTATTTACCGTGTTTTAAAGTGTACTGTTGTAAACATGAAAAATATTATATACCTATATTATGTATATGTATTATGTACTATACCAGGGATACGATGAAGATCACATGCGGACATACATAATACATTAACAGATAATTATCTTTAAAGATATCAAAAATATCAAATGTATGAAATATAATGGTAGGTACATGTTTTACTTAAAAAAAACTTTATTCATCTTCTTAAGAGGACGTCATGCCCTCATGTGTGCATCTTACAAGTGCGTAACATATCAAATCTTACGTTCAGCAGATTACGTTTAGCTCTGAGAGTTTAAAAATTATAGTGAATTGACCTCTTATTAAAATTAAACGTAAGATTATTATGGAGGGCATCTTCATAATGCCCAAACAATTTACAATTTTAAAATTTACATAACTCAAAACAATCAAGGCCGTAACTGGAACAAATTTTTTTTTTGTGGGGGGGGGTGTGTTGAATCAAATAATAGCCACGGAAATCATTTAAACCAATTTAATTGAAATTTTAAATTCTATTTCCCGACATAGGAAACGTAAACTTCTCATCAGGTACCTAAACATTAGTAAAATAGTAAGTAACTTATATTTTATAATTTATCACTAACCTTTTGATCTAATCCAGCGTTTCCTAAACTCTTGTTTGGGCTGGCCCGGTAATTTATATTTTTCACCTTCGTGACCCACCAAAATATTTTACATTTATCATTATGTTGTAAAAGGCAAAATAAAACACATTTGAATCATTCATCATCCCGTCTATTTGACTTCTTCTTCGTACTTTAAATTATCAGTTTAAATTATCAAACGAAAATGATAAATAACAAATTTAATTTGAGAATTTCATTAAATTCTGCGACTCGGTATTAAATTTTGATGGCCCAGTAGTGGGTCGCGTTGGATTCTAATCAATATCAATATCAGTAATATCATTTGCAGATTCTGTTGTAGTTCGTATATGTGTAATTATTGAAGTCGATGTAGAACTTGTGATTGTTTCGTTCTCTATTGTTTTAATTTTTTTACGAAAATAACTTGAGATTGAATTATTGAGCTTACGACGAGTTGACATTTTATTGAAATAATCAAATAAAAAATTATTCAGAGATATTAGTGGGTAGCCAATACTTTACACAGCGCGTAACAACTGATACAAATTTGTTCCTAAATATCTTTACTGTTGATGTTGAACTTATTTAATGTGTATGACAAAATTATTAATAACGCTATTACTATGTATATACTGACAATACCATGGGGTTTTTCGAGATAAAATGGCAATACGGCCGATAATTTATTGTTCGATAATATATTGTAGGTATTTATACACGTTTCGTCCGTCAACAAAACGTTTTTAACCGCGTGTGACTTATCTATGTTTAATATAATAATACTCTATCCAGTGCGGAGATGGTGGCGCGAAGTTAAGTAAAAAAAAAGCGGAACGGTCACGGCCGTATAGTTAGTAGTACATTACACGAGCCAGAGTTTGCCCATTGAATGTGTGAAAAATTTGCCCATTTTCTTTAGCCAGGTCTACATAGCTAATGAATGAACATATTGGTCCGTTTGTTATATCAATAGATCGGGCATGATACGCAATATATATATATATTATATATATGATATATATCCTTTGTCATTTTTGAAAAAATTATTTGAATAATACTGAGACAAAAAGATATTGTGCTTGACTGTTTTTAGTTATAACGTTTCACTTAGTAGCGACAGATGCCGTACACACCCTCTAAGCCGTACACGTCAAGGTACGTCGTCCACTGCGCCTTTGCTTATCGTTGGTACTATTCTACATTCGTACTCGTTATGGGTGTGTTAGGTGTTGACGTGTATTTTCAACGTCTCTCCGTAATATATGTAAAAGTGGTGTAACTACCTATATATTGACATATTGTGTTAGTTGTTGTAATTGTTAACACTATTCCTCCGTTGTTATAGTGGGCAGTGTGGATCGTCGAGTACTTGAGTAGTTGAGTGTTTAGAATATTAATATTTAATATTGTTCTGTATAATAACTACAAATATGAAATATTATATAGATATTTACACAGTTTAAAATCTGTCATTTGTCATCATAGTCTATCTATGAATGAATCCCATTATACTTGCATAATTTAGAATCAAAATAAATGGCTACAATGTAATGACACTTCAATAAATGTTGAACGATGGACTCAAAGGGATAAAAATGTGTATATTATAATAATGCAAACAAAAAAAATTGATTTTGATCAGAAAAAAAAAAACGAATATATTTTATATTTTTGTTGATTATAATAAAATCTGAGCCTTCCTCATGACTTATGAGTATATTACTGTATTACAATAATATAATATTTTGTATGTATTTTTTACGATCCTATAAGCAAGGAATATTGGTCGATCGATTAAAGATTAATTAACCCAATATCGGTTGATCATGTGAGTAGTCTTAAACACAAGTAATATTCTATTTGTATAAATAACTTGTGAAGAATTTTTATAATTACACGTTAAATATGAATTATAGAACTATAGAAGTATGTTTTTTTGCGTTTGCGAAGCAAACGATCAAATCATTTGGAATGATTTCAATTTAACCATGTATACAAAAGAGCTATAATATCTGTGGGAGTACTTAGTCTGTTGAGTTTTGTAAATAGTTATAAAATAAAATGTTTTTTTACCTTTTCGAAAAATAATTAAAATACGTTCCAAAAGAGGTATAATGAAAATTGTATGTTTCGAAATAAGTAAATACAAATGTGTTAAATATTATTTTTTTCTCTTAAAAAAAAATGCAAATTAAAAAAAAAAAATCTAAATAATTTGATTAGAACTATAATAGATTCAAGATCACTATTTATACAATATAATAAGCACTAGGTAGTATCGAAAAATCAACTATTGATACATTTAAATTACGAACACCATTTGCCATCATGTCCCTAGCACGGTACCTCTATTCGAATTTTAATAAGTACTATAGCTTACGACAGCGAATACTAATAATTATAATCATTATTATTACTATATTTTATATTAATTTAACCAAGCTTTGTAACTTATAAGAACAGTAAAAAGTGTAGAGGAATTGCATAGCCAAAACTCCATGTTCACAGTTAATCGGAAAATAAATCAACGATTAAAAGAGGAAACGATTTTATTATTGTAATAATTATTGTCATTGAGGTTTGCTTTTTAACTGATAACAATATAAAATATCCTAGACTGACACACCGTCTCCGCTCAGATTCGTTTTTCGTATACAATAATATTATATCATTGAATTCAAATTTAATAACATCCATTACAACGACTTCCTTTTAGACACCTAATGCTTAGGTTTATTATTAAAATGAAAACAAAATTCAAAGTTGAGGTTAAGGTCATTTAAATGTATAGGTATATAAATATGTGTACTAATACATAAGCATAAACACATTTATACTACATACAGCTTGATTTATATTCACCAATCACCTTGTAATTATACCTCACGAAATACTATAGGTTTATTAAAATATACGAATCCATTATATTGATTTATAAGTATAGAACTCATCATGTTCTTGGAACAATTACATCATAAATATGAAGTTGAGTACTATGTTATTTTCGTTTTCGAAATAATTGATCACATCATCTAGATTGATTTCCATTTGACCATGTACCCAAAATAGCTGTATCTGGATGAATACTTAGACTGTTAAGTCTTGTCACTAGTTAAAAAGTAAAATGGGTTTTTTATTTTTACCAAAAATAATTTAAATTCGTTCCAAAAGAAGTGTAATGAAAATGGCATGTTTCGAAATAAGTACATACAATTGTGTTAAATACTATTTTTTTCTCTTTGTTAAAAAAATGGAAATTAAAAAAAACATCTAAATACTTTGATTAAATGTAATTAATGATATGGGGATTATTCCAATTCAAAACACAATTTTGAAATTCGTACTAACCATCAACAACATTATACTAGTGTACTATTACGTATAGGTATAAAATATACTCGCGGAGTGCTTAACAATTAATAAACCCATTCTAATGTTCTATGCATGTACATAAAATCTAATACATGTTCACAACAAACTCATAGGCACGTAATAAAAAAGTCAGTTGTATAATATAATAATATGTGAACTGGCTCCGAATATTAACATTTTATGCACAAATACAGGTACATGTTCATTTTTAAAGAATCATTAGTAATGATTAAGTAGTATTAGGTAGGTATAAGTAGATACAGTATCTCAGAAGAGGGACAGAGACTATTCTTATTACTATCCAACAAAAATTATATTAAATATATTTTGTTGTATTTATATACTATTAAAGCAATACGTACCTACATATACCGTTTAATACTAGTTTTTTTTTCTAGTTCTGAGTTTTTGTATCAAAATGTTAATTTTTATATTGATAATAAAACTGTAACATATACCTAATGCTTTAACATTCGCTCGGTGATAATCACAGCCGTAAATGACAAAAAGAAGCCCATCACAATTAGCAAATATCAAAAGTTTAAAATCAAGACCAAATTACGAAATAAAAACAAATTAACAGCTTTGCTGTACAGTAGAAGTCAAGTGTACCTTGTCGTTGAAAAATTTTAATTTATAACATTAATATTTATTTCTTGTGCACATTAACACATTAATATATATATATATAAAATATAATACACACTTACATATTAATAATATTTATAATATAACGTTGGTCAATATATTACAGATTAAAATCGACCGTATTTTTTATATAGGATTTAAGTGTCGTATCTACTAAAAATGATGCATATACAATTGTTATTATGTATATCATTGACTTTAAATTAAATAAAAGCTGCTTGAAACATATAATTTTATAAATAACCTAGAATTATTGAACACATTGTCATTTGGTGATGCATTGCGGGAAATATGGACTATGTAGGATTTCGTTTAAACTTTCTAAGACACTCGACACTGTTAACAACAAAATTACGAAAGTAAAAATTGTAACGACATTGCTTGTCGGAAAATATAATATTTATCACCGACACAAAGAGGAGACGATATTATTGTTGTAATAATTATTTTCATCGTGGTGGGTTTTTGGACCTTTGTCCATTAGCTAGGCATGTTCTGGCTTATTTTGGCACAATATGGGTGTATCAAGGACAGTTGCAAAAAATTGCATTTCACTAATGATCCAACATAAACGCATAAGGATGTAGGTTATTATATCTAATTAATTAATTCTGTAATTAATATGTCATTTTTAAAAAGTTGGTACAAAAATATTTAAACAATTATGAGACACGAAATAACGCAAAATATGCTTTTTGTCATGTAAATTTATCAACTACATTTCAAACTATTTCAGTTGTAATTTATTTAATAAAATACTTTTAACTAAAAATATTTATGTTGCTCGAACAAAACTATAAATATTGCTGTTTCCCGTTTGAAGAATATCATTATTCTTTAAAAGTGAAGTAATACATATTGAACAAAAAATTACAAGGTATAGAAAATATTTTAGAAAATTTTTACTGTCATAAATTTATTAATCTTACATCGAACTACAAAATAATCGACATTATTATAAACTTATTTTGTGTTAAATACATTTTTTATTCATCATGTGTATCTTAAACAGTACATATTAAATCATTACGATATGCTGTTTCATAGATAATTTTTTTGTATTATCTTTGTAAAATTTAATCAGTGACATTATGTTTACAAATTGCATTTTGGCAAATATCTTAACCCCACAAGAAAATCGAGGATAATGCAGGGGTCTTAAAATATTCATACGTAAAGTGAGACTTTTCTATACTGTTCACATGCGACCTCTGTTAGGTTATCAACCAAGACTTCACCTCCAATTCCGAGAACAGACTATTATCTAAATCATTTTTAATGAGGGTTTACATGAATAACAAGACTCGAACTTTGAGCAGTATACCGTAGTCTGTTGATCAAAGATCAATTTCATAAATTAATAGTTCAAGCATCAGAAACGAAAAAGACCCACCATCGTCTCATCTTGATCATTCACTACTACTAATACCACTCTTCCGAGAGTTTATTTCCAAAAGAATAGTCAATCAATAAACCACATGGTTCTCCTACCTTACTATGCTGGACAATAGGAAATCTTAGTGATAAACTGTTAGTGCTCGAATCAGGATGGCGCAGTTACTATGTTTTGCTATAATAGTTTTGTTACACATTCAAGCTTTCATTACAAAACGTTGCTGTAACGGTTGCTACTGTTGCCAGTATATGCATAATGCATACAGTTATCCGGATAAGTAATAAATAATTATTTTTTATTAATTATTATAGTTATAATGTAGAGAATAACCTAGTATATATATTATTATAAATAGAAAATACAAATTAAACTATTATTATATACTAATTCGTGGTATGTATCATTAAATTTTAAAAATATTTTTGAGCAATTTATTGGCATTTTCAATTTTTTTTAGATTTTTTCAATAAATATCATTACAATTTTTTTTGCGTTTGATGAAACAGCTTGTAAAACTGATACGAGGTCCCTCATACACAGTTAGCTCAAAAATAAGTTCAACCTACTTTAATAATTATGACTAGTAGTAAAAAAAAAATGATTATAGATATTATAGAAATAATATCATAAGAAATACTTAGTATGTATCAAGAATATAGGTTGATGGGCAGTCTTTACTTTGAATCATTTTTCGTATGCAATGATTTATTGATTTGTATCATTGAATTCAAATTTATCATAATATTCATTGCAGTGACCCACGTGGTACATAAGCCTAATTGTTTACAGCAGAACGGTAGCCACTTGCACATCTTTTTTCTACGTTATTCTACCAAATACTGAAATGCATCAGTATAACAAATAACAATTAGCTGACATTGATGGCAATCAAAAATAAACAGTAGTGGGGTTTAATGAATATTTAGCATAGATACCATGAATAGTAAACAGTTAATAAAAAAATTATTGGCACAGTACTTTTGCTAGTACTGACACTGCTGTCTACAAGTATCAAGTGAATAAACTTCCTAAATGCTAAGGAATTTTCATTATCTAAGGCATCTCATGGACTTTTTATTATACTTTAAATTTAAAGCAAGTTATGAGTATTTTAATATGAACAAATAATTTACAATTTTAAAATACTCATAAATCGATCTAAAAATAAAAAAGTATAATGAAAAAACTGTATAATGTAGATATTATTAAACTTTTAGTTTTGTATATATTTTAATATTGTATTATACATAGGTAAGCACAGCTGTATTAATGAGGAATCATACATGTTGAATAAACATTTCAAAATACCAGACATTGATAAATCTACGTCCGTAGGAAAATTTATTATTTGTGAAAGATTAATTTAAGAAAGACATACATTTTGTGGATTTCTAAAAACACTATGTATTTCCTACGAAATTTCATAAAAAAAATCGTCAATTTATTTCTCAATTCCTCAAAGTATCCAAGTATAAACAGTGTATTATTAAAATAGTTTTACTGTTATATCATAACACAATATTTTCATGTTTGTAATATACTATTGTATACTCAAATATTTATATTATACTATTTTTCTTTGTCGTTAAATATTTAATACAGTTGTATATTATAATCTTCGTAATGATATTTTCTTAAGATCTTTAATATTATAACCTATTTTGTCATACATCAAGGTAACTAAACTGTGTGGGTGTTGTATTTGAAAATCACACAGTTGAATTAGTTCCCATAATGTATGATGAAAAAAAACAGTCGAACCAATCATCTATTATGAATTAAAATGTAATATTAGGTGTAAACAACACAAACTTATTATAGTAAGTTATATTATTTATGATTGTTATAATGTCGTATATTTCGTACCTTTTGAGTGATATAGATTGGATAGAAAAGAGTACGGCAAATTGCGTGACTACTCAAACAAAACAAATAATTTTTGGGGGTCGGAAACACTTTTTATTCAAAATTAACATAAATAAAACACTTAAACTAATTCGGATCGCCTAGCTCGTATTACGACCGCCACACGGACGGTCGTCGTACCCACGTCCTCGCCGAGCGACACTCCGCGACGACCCGACTACTCGTGCCTGCGCTTACGGCGACGTTATATACAAAATATTATTGTCGCCTCAGCACATTTAGCTTCCCAGGCTTGACCTATCCTAATATCTTAATTGCTAAAAATATTCCTACCTAAGTAAAATAATTATACCAACGACTGTCTACAATATACGACAGTCACCATGATAAACATTTAACTTAGTAATTATTTCCTAAAAAATTGTAGGTATGTTTCGAAAAGTGTTAAATTATTATTGTACGATATTGATTTCAAATGTTTAATATTGACTTAGCATAAATAACGTTAACGACATGTTTAATATAAAGTATGACTTAATATTTAATGATAAAATATTTAAGTATAGTACAGGTATTGAAAACTTTTTATGAACAATTGAAAAAACACGTGATTTCATATTAGACATATAATTTCAGAGGAATATGGTGAAATCGCCCTTCACACCTTCTACACAGAATACACAGTGCGCCCAAGCTCTTTCTACGTTTGGAGCCAGTTGAAGACAGTGTTTTGAACAGTAGAAACCGAGCAATGCAAACGTAGAGAGAAGAGTTGTTCGATATATCATACATTTACCACCATGATTCAGGTTATCATAATAAATATTTACATTATGATATCATACAGCATTGTTTATTTACCGTCGATTTATTAATATACAATATTATGAAATCATTTGTATATCATAATAACTAATAAATAATAATATACAGCAGAGGTTACCATCGACTGTTAGTATAACGATAGTGACAGTGCATTTATAAATTGTGTCTAGAGTTTATACTACCGATTGATGATAACTACAACTTTTGTTATAACTTCAGTTATATACTGTCTTAATAATCATAAAATATATTGAAAATAACTGTATATGTACTCGCCGGGAACGAACAATAATAGTCCACGACGCCCGGTCACCAAAATACTTCGTAGCGCTACACACAGACCGACCTGTGTATTTGTGTGTATAATGTATATAATATATATAGCAACTCTAAAGAAGTGGACGGGGTCGCCGAACAAGACTAGAGAGTGCTAGTGTGTGGTGGTGTGTGTAGATGTGTATATTTGTAGGTGTGTGCTTAAAAACTACTGGTAGGGCAATTACATGAAAGGGTAACACGGTTGCTGGTGAGTATAGGTATGACATTTGTCATTGTCGTGTTGCTCACTCAGGCTGTATAGGGTGGTCTTCGAGTCTTCGGGTCTCCAAGTTAAAAAATCTAATTCATGTTCACAACAAACTCAGAGGCACGTAATAAAAAAGTTATTTGTATAATATAATAGTATGTGAACTGGTTCCAAATATTGAGATTGTGTGTAGAAACATGTTCATTTTTGAAGATTTATTACTAATGATTCATCATAGTATTAGGTATCAGTGATACGCTTTGACGTATCTCTGAGCAAAGACTATTCGTATAATAATCCAACAAAAATTAAATTAAATATATTTTGTTGTATATATACTAAGAAAGCAATAGGTACATATAACGATTAGAAAATTAAAAAAGATTAAAAATGCTATAGTAAATTGTACCCAGGATATAGGTTTTTTAGATTTTTCGGGGTCTAAAATGGGTATAGTAAATTGTGCCCATAGAACCCATCACATACCCAGTATATATATATCTTAAATTATGTTCATTAGTGGATAAGACGAATGTATATAACTATAACCGTTATGATATTAGCGGTATCAATGCCTTTACAAGTTTACAACGACATAAACGACTTAACGTACAGGTAATATTCAAGTAAGCCGTTTGCGTGCAACAGTGCAATATGAATATGGATTTCCACGTATTGGATTAAAAACAAATATTATTAATCCCATAGTATATATATATATATATATATTTTTAAATACATTTTTCTATTTTTCTAACTAAATCTTTATTAACTTAATCATTTTTGGAGGACAGTGATAGTCGCCTCCGCGTGGTGTCCTTTGGGCAATGTTTAAAAACTATCATAAAAATGCCAACTCTATACGAGACTCGCTTATGATAATATGAGCAATTCCATGCATTTGGGAATACTAATTTTTCTAGAATGTAATATCGACGAATCGCTAATAATATAATATGACATTATACGAATTAAATTCGCAAATATTTCCACAAAGCATAAAAACGTATCAACAGACAGATTTAAAAAAAATACTTTAAATTATAATAATGTACTCTGGTATAAATATTTATCGATTCACCAACAATACCTATTGTTAACTATATTTTTCACAATGACCTACAGCATCGATACTATTGAAACGGGGCTTAAAGAATATAATACAGTCAATAAAAAAAAATATTCAATCCTAATTGTACTTGCAATGTACATTAAATTTTCGAGTGGCCAATGATAGTATTGTATCTAATTCACAATAATATGGACCTACAGCATCGATATTTTTGAATCTCTTAGATACAATACGTATATTATAATAGCGGGAAAAGGCAGACGACGTGCGCGGCATGTGCGAGATGAACCTGATCGCATGTAGATAGATCATATAAATTAATTGTATACTTGCACTGTGTTCTTTACGGACTTAAAAGTATTGTCTGTTCGGTCGTGCTTATATAAATAATGGCATATCGGAACGACGATAGCAAAAGCGGACTCGTGATCAGCGGGACGTCGGCAAAGGTGGGTTACTACATGTTATTATAAACAGGCAAACAGCATACAAAAATATTATATAATATAATATAACATGTAGCATTTAAAACCGGTTACTCTCCACCCTCGTCCTTGAAACGACCAGGATGTCGTCCATATTATATTGTATGCATATAAACCGACCAGAAGATTATCGTCTGTTCGTTTGCTTATTATGTTTTCAAAATAGTGGGACGACAAAAAAAAAACGCACTTACAATCTAAGGGGTGTCGGTGTCAGACAGTTATAACACATACGGAATTATACATTTATACCTTCCTAATATAAAATGATGTGAGGCATTCGAAAATGGAAACGTTTTTCCCTCGTCTGTGTCACGACGCTGCGTTATCTACTATATCTCTGAAGATATTCTGTATTAAAGTGAACGGACTGGAGGATAATTCTGTTTAGGTGTCCATCATATTTTTAAAGTAGTACGAAATCGTATTTATAATCTGCAGGTCTTTGGGTTCGGCGGGTACCTACATAAAATATTATATTATAAACAGCATAATGATTTTAAAACGGACACTTTCCAACCCTCGTTCATGCCGTGACTTAGTAACATGATAATTATCTGATTGGTAGATACGTACTTGTACCATACAAGCTACATTATTATTACATTTATATAACAATTGCCAATTGGTGTAGGTATAAATCACAAAACATAAAAACAAATTATACAAATCATTTTAAATATTTACAGCATAATTATCACCTAAGTCAAATATAAATTCACTTTTTTTTTTAAACATGTTAACATTCGAGAGTTGTTACCCACTAATTTTTATTATAAAATAAAATATATAATTGAGTCATTATATTGATATCTAGGAATATTTTATATTATAGGTTAGTTAAACATATTACCAAAATCAAATATAAATTCACTAGCTTTCAAGTTGTCATCATGATTTTCATAATTTATGATTTAAATTACGTTTGTCATTAATTTTACGATTGAATCGACTGATCACCTTGCACTTCGTTGCCCTTTAAAAATGCCAACTCTATGTGAGACTCGCTTGTAATAATGTCAGCAGTATATTATCATTTAGGCAATCCACCTTCTGTGGATTACGGACTCCGCTAGGTGCATACTCTATATGAATAATATGTTTAAATTAAATTGTATAAATTATTTTGATTGTGTACATGCTGATGAGCGTAACTCTATGATGGTCTTTTAAATAAACTAATTTCTGTATTACAATTTACAGGTTCAAATAATACAAGAATCTGTTCACGGAGAAGGCTAATGGTGGAAATGTGCCTAACCTTAGTATTTATGACCGTTCCCCCAGCCCATATTTGTGTTTGTACTCGACCCAGACGGTCGTTGTTTGAGCACTGCGGGTAAACGGCGACTATGTAAAAACATTATGGAAATGCACTGAGCTGTATATTATTATTAATATTTTTTTTATATATATATAGAAAAAAGGTTTTTGGACGACCGTCGATCGACCCTTAGATCCGAAAACGGATAATATTATCGTCTATATAGCACACATGGGTACAATGGGTACAAGAGTTTATTATTCGTTGCACGTTTTCCAAAAATATGCGAGAATGATAAATGTAGATGTTTTTGTAGTGTTAGAATGCGTATAACAGCCACGAAGCTACTCGTTACAATTCGACCTTATCTTATTTCACAGTCGTCTATTCACGAACATCATTTGATTTATTAAACATCTGTTCGCATTCGGTGGACATTGCAGGACGGACCACCGACTGCGATGACCCTAGTAAACCATAACATTTCTTATACAATTTTGAAATACTATTAATAAATATTTCTCACAGCCTAAATTATTGTTTGTACTCAACCCAGGCGGGCGTCGTTTGAGCACTGCGGGTAAACGGCGACTGTGTAAAAACATGATGGAAATGGAAGTACACTAAGCTGTATATTATTATTAATATTTTTTTTTTATATATAGAAAAAAGGTCTTTGGACGACTGTCGATCTACCCTTCGATCTGAAAACGGATAACATAATCGTTTATGGAGCACACATGGGTACAATAGTTATAAGAGTTTATTATTCGTTGCACCTTTCCCAAAAATACCCCAGAATGATAAAAGACGATGTTTTTTGTCGTATTTTAATGCGTATAACAGCCACGAAGCCACTTGTTACAATTCGATTTGATACGATTTTATTTAGTGATTATTCATACAACTTAGCACCAATAAGTATATCATAAAATAACATTTACCACGATGTATATCATAGTTACTTAACAAGCACCAAGATCAATTTCGGGGGGGGGGGGGGGGGTTAAAATATTTTATAAACATGAACTAAAAATACATAATTCATAATTATATTATAATTTGATCAATAATATTATACACTACGAAATATTATAATATAATTGTAATTGTTGTAAAATATTTTATACATGAACTAAAAATACATAATTATACTATAATTTGATAGATAATATTATATACACTACAAAATATAATATAATAATGTATACGAAATATAAAAAATGGTTGAATAACTACAATTTTAATTCGTAAAACAAAGTCAACTTTACGTGGCATTCTGGAAAATGTATTGATTATTTCTTCAAATCTATTTGGATACCTTGGTGAACTGACAATAAAGCTAAACCTGTTAGACGATCTTCACTGCAGCTATTCCTCAAATAGGTTTTTAATCGTCTTAAAGTTGAAAAAGAACATTCTGCAAATAAAGTCGACACCGGGAGTGTTGCAAGTATAGATATTAAACACCAAATGTTTGGATAAAAGTCCTTCGACATGACGCCTAAAGTATCGATTGCAGATTTAGGAATATGTTCGTTATCGGGTACCGAATTCCATTTTTCCACCCACACCTTCAATTCTGAATCAAAAGTTTCATAAGTCGATAAAAAGCTTTTGTAAAAATCAATGCATTTTTTAAACTCATCGCGTTTAACGGATACCTAGATTGCCTAATTAATCGTGGCATTTTAACCGTTTCATCTATTAAAGCTTAATACATTTTCGACATCTAAAAATAATTTGTGGAATTCTTCCTCACTATTTTCATGAATTAAATTAATAACTTGCACACAGTTATTGACATATTGACAACACTCAGATAAATCTACACTTGACTGACTACAATTGATGACTATAGGGAAATTTACAAATGCTTAAAATAAATTGTAGTTGTACAATTATACATTTATATATAAAGACGTATGTAGTTAGTTTTTTTACCTATATATATATACCTACTTTAAAAATTTCGGGTTGAACCCCCCCCCCCCCCCCCTCTGTATACGGGCCTGGTACTTAATGTCTGTAGTTACTAAATAATAAGTTGTGAACGAATTGTTAGTCGACTATTAGAAAAATACTACACGGAAAAAGACGTCAAGTAACATAAGACAAATATCTTTTTTACCTGAAAATCAGAATAATTGTATTATAGATAGTATAAGCTATAGCTGTTGTAAAAAATATTACAATGTGAAAAACATCTATTAAAATATCAAAAGCTTAGGATTGATATAAAATGTATAATAATAGTTGCAGTTTATATATCCATAATCTTTTCACTAAGGTTCGGGATTTGTTGCTTTTGCGACTTGCATTTTTCATAGGATAGTCTACTATCTCACCACCTAACAATATCAATAACCTAATAAATCCACTCTCGGGTACATAATACAGATGATCGTAGTTATTATTAATAAATTATAAATTAATTATACACCCCAACCCACGACCCCTTAAAAAACTCAGAAACGGCAACCTCTCATCTACTGGTATATAGAATATCATTTCAATAAAGTAATTTAGATTATTGTATGAAAATACTTAAATACCTTATACCTACTATAAACGTCTTAGGTGAAATGTATAGTAAACTAGTGTACATAAATGCTATTTACATACATATACACAGGTACATAATATACACTTACAAACATACATATACAATATACATACATATAGATAGATATTAATGTATCATATACCTGATAGATTATTCAAATTATTCAATTTTTTCATCGATTTATTCATTTAATTTTTTTTTTTGATAATGACCAATTTATCAACATAAATCAACTAATCAATCTATTAACTATACATTATACTTCAACTCGATTCTTATCCATTGAAAATAATACTATAAGTTACTATACATGTACACTGCATCTTCACGGTTTCATCCGAACATGGAACATGCATACATTGGTGTATATAATATATATACATATACATATTACATGGGTAAGTCATTACTCATTAGTCATTATAAACAGTTTAACAATATAAAGTTAAAAGATAATTATACCCACTTATAATGTATAACAGGATATTCTAGTATTCAACCAACCCTACAATATTATTAACCTGGTAAATATAATCACTGGTATATTTTCTACAGCTAACAGTTGAAGTCATAATTTTACAAAATCCTACAACCCATAACATATATATATACATACATACATACATACATACATACATACATACATACATACATACATACATATGGGTCTCATCGATTATTTAAATTAATCAATTTTTTATATCGATTAATCAGCTTATTTCATTCTTGGATTCATTTTTATAATTATTCACCATCAGTTAATCGAATTTTAATCAACTTATCGATGTATCGACTTTACCCATATTATTATCGTTTGCATAGTGTTTGAGCTCATTACAAATTAAACTCAAACTGTTATACTTAATAAATATTACTATATAGAAAATATTCTTGAGAAAATAATATACTACTATCTCGATTCTAATTTTTAGTATATGAAAACTATACTTAAAACTAAACTTAAAATTACTATTCTTATACAAGCTATATCCGGACATACATGAATATATATAAACTGTATACGTAATAAATAATATACTATATAATTTAATTAGAATATACATACCTAGGTAGAACATAACAAAACTTACAAATTTTAATATGTATACAGAGTGGTGATGAATCGGGTATTTTTCATGGCATTGTCTACTATTCCACCCCTCACATAGTATCAATACTACGATAAATCCACTCAATGTCATATTATTTGAAATTAGGAGTCATATATATCACTAAATTATACTCAAACTCATAAACCATCAAGAAACTTAGAGAAGACTACCTGCCGATTAATCCATTAGCTACGCTACGTACACAAGTCATATATACATCTACGACCACATACAGGTCTGATCGATTATTCCAATAATTCAGTTTTCTATCAATTAGCAATTATTGTTTTTTTTTCATTCAATTTTTTATAAATTTTAACCACTGATAATCAAATATTAATTGACATATTGATCTATCGCCACTATTGGTTATATATTTCAATGTTTCATCTACTTCAATTCTAACCTATTGAAAATTATTACACTCAAAAACTACGCTATACACTCTTATGTATATATAGATACATCCGAACGTAGATGCGTACGTATGATATTCATAAACAATAAATAATACACTGATATTTAATTATATTATACAAATTTAGAATATAATTATACATACCTACCTAACTACATAATATATATACATCAGAGGTGTGGTCAACTAAAAATAAACATAATATATACATGACGCGTACACACGTATAATATTCATACAAATGACTTTATGTAGTCACAGCTAGACCTCATCAATAATCGATTAATCGATTTATTCAACACATTTTTTTTAAAAATAATTATTCACCACCGATAATAATAGGCATACCTACTGCTATTTCGTTATCAGATACATAGCTAGAATATATTATAAATACTTTCATACATACAGAGGGGTAGCAAGCTAAACATTTTTATTTGGATAGTCTATTATTTCACATACCTTTCAATATCAAAGCAATGATAAATTCAAGCACTAACATATTATTATTCTCAACTAACAGTCAAAGTTATCACTAAATTATATTCTAAAAAAATAAGAAACCCAGCGACGGCGTATCATTATTTATAACTCCATTCCTCATACTACACATATACATACATACATAATACATATATATATATATATATGTATATATGTTACGGGTAATGTTAACATTCGGATAATGTCGACATTAGCCATCCGTGTTGGCTAATGTGTAATTTTTCGTTTATAAACTTGAAATATCAACATTTTCCGGATAATGTTAACCTTAGCCAGTCAATTTTGGATAATGTTAAAAGTTATGTACTAAATAGGCTATATAGAGGTTTCTTAGCATTCTATGGTGGTGAGCAACTTTTTTGGTGACAATAAGGACCAAAAAATAAAAAATAAAATTCACGGGCCTATATATCACACTTCATTATATTTTTACAATCTAAATTTTAAAAGTTATATCAAATTTAATTTATTTAAGTTTCATCACTGCTTGGTATAATTTAACGTGGTATATATTAACACAGTTTTAATAATAACACATAATAATAATAAAAAAAATATGAAAATACTAATAAATTAATATGATTTTTAAATTTAGATAAATTGTAATCGCAGGCTTAAAATCGCAACACAGGCGCGGGTTGCTGACCCAGCTAATAATATCTTATCTTAACTTATAACTGAGTTAGTCAGTTATATATCTTACCGATAAAATAAACAATATATATGAACTTAATATTTATCATATTAAATATGAAATTTTCATCTTTATACCTATGCGACGTCGCGCTTCGATCTGTTAGTCTGTTTCAGTTTTCACGTGTGACAGTTTCCAATACAGTGTTAAGTGTTTTAAATTTAATTTTAAATAAAATGGAAACAAAAATGGAATTTTATAATTTATTTGAGAAATTATTGTCTGAAAAAAGAGAAGATAATTCATTTTATTTATCAGATGAAAAATATTTAAATATAATTAAATGAATTGAAAGGCAACCATAAATCTCGTATCGTTTAAATAAAAAATTTAAAAATATAAAAAAATTTAATATTGTATTATTAGTATAAACTCATTTAAATCATACTCATATTATGTATTTTATGGTAATTAGTAATTATTGTATCTTTTTTTTGCATATGGTTAATTGTATCTAAAATATATTTAATATTGCTAATAATTTAAAATGATTTCATATCATGCATGATGCAATTTTATAGTTGTTAAGACATTATCCATAAGTCCTTGGCTAATGTCATATTAACCGGTTAATGTTAACATTAGCCAGCATTTAATAATTTTCATGGCGGGAAATGATAACTGCAGTTGGCTAATGTTGACATTAGCCGGATAAAGTCGACATTATCCAAATGTTAACATTACCCGTGACATATATATATACACCATAGTTATGACTAAACGGTTGACTATTGGTTATTAGTACTTATTACCCAACCCACGCCTCTTCATATATCTAACTCAAATAATATATACTCACGTACATATATTGGAACATGATATGTAGGGCTCGGATTTAAATTCCCTAAAAATATCAAAAAAATGCCCTTTCAAAAAATGCATTTATGACCTAAAAACTCTAAAAAATGCCCTAAAAATATCAAAAAGTGAAGTTTCAAAAAATGCATTATTTATTAAATAAATTCAAATTTAATTATTATTAAAAAATGAGGAACAAATAAAATTCATAGAAGACATAGAGATTGTAAAAACCAGAAAACCGGATATTAAATTAGTTAAAATAGTTCAAAAAGAAAATAATTTTTATTACTATACTACTATGTAGTACTTATATTTCAATGAGGTCAATTTTTTTAGTCATAATACGACAAATAGGTCAAAAATGCCCTAAAAATGATGAAATCCGCTAAAAATGTAAAAAAAGCAAAAAAATGTCCAAAAAATTATTGTGGTTAGATTGCGAAGTACTTGAAACATATTTGTAACTTGGAAAGCATCGCGTAAGATATCCCAAAAAAAATTACATTTATAATAAAAATATTATTTAAATTTTAATTTTGTATACATTTTAATATTGTATAATATATAGGAATGCAGAACTGTATTAATGAGGAATTATTCGGGTGACATGAATGTTTTTTGCTAGTAACATATAAATCATAATCAGTTGAAAACGTTTGTCACCCTTATGATGCATCATGTAAGCAACGGATTGGTATAAATTGTTTTATAATAATTTTTACCTTTTGAAAATATGTGTTGGATTCGAGGTAATGGTATGCGGGTTTTCAATGAGATTGATTATAAATATTTCAAGATCATTTTTTATCCACTAACGGTACCCTGGGTATTTTGTAAAAACTACTGTGCGTACATGGTTCAGTATTCTTTGGAATTAAAATTAGTTGGTTAAAATTGTTTGCTGTACGAACTATTTTGAATTCCAAAATACTAGGCTTTGATAAATCTTCGTCTATATTATATTAGTACAAAAGTCTGACCAATCGTAGTACATAATATTCAACCCACAATAATTATATATTATAATTGCTTTGTTAGGCACTACAGATATTTGATAATCTCTTATATAATTCCAACGTTCAAATCCAAAACTGAACTTAACTCGTGTCTTTTAAAAACCTATTTAGATAAATAAGAAAAAGCCACTATAACTATGAAATACGAGATTAAATAAGTACGGCAAAAAAAATGTTTGTGTGTTTTACATTTTGTGATATGAAAATCACTCTGTACAATATCTAGTATAATATAGACATTTATGGACCACAGTACCACACCCACGTACAAACCAGTATATTAGGTGTTATCATGTTCTGTTTCTTATAGTTTATAAGCTGTCTGATTACTCTAATTCAACGATGTGTATGATTAACCATGAATTGATGTAAAAGTGTAAACAAATACTAAAAGCTGCTTAAATATTGTGTTATAACATAAAAACTATAAATTTAAATACAAATGTTAAATCAGAAGTTAATTAAAAAAATTAATTTATAAATTGTTGGTATTAAAAATAGGTTATACCATTTAAAAATCCAAAGCTGTTACATGTTTTACATATAACAAAAAATGTGAAAATGCTTGGAATATCAATTATTTATACATTTCCAAAAAAAAAAGTTACAACTTTTCAAAATAATAAGTATCTTATGTTTAACGGATCACCCAGTATGTATATTGGATTTTGAATATGATTAGGATGTATTCATCCATTCATACATTTCAACAGCAATCTAATTGTTGATACAAAATAGTATTAACCACAAGTAAGAAGGGCAAGAGTTTGGTGTCTATTTTTCAAAGGGGATTATTATATATTTTACTTACAAGGTTACATTATCACTTCAGTGTTGAGTTTTGGTGATAAATAACTAATATTACTAAAAACAATATTTCATACATATTAACTGAAATCACAATTTAGTATTTAAATTTAAAATTAGAAAAATGTCAAAATTAGAAATTCAAATATTTATGAAAAACAAATGTTCATATAATTATTAATATTTGTAGTGCTGTAAGTATGCAAACTTATGAAGAACCTTACATTAAATTTAGGCTATTTTTTCATTCCACTAATAATAACTTCAAAATAATCTAGTATTAAATTTTCAAGTTTTTTTAATTAAAAATTTTTATGATTCTAAATAAAAGAAAGTGCACAAAGTACATAAGCACCCTGCTGTATAGTAAGCACAGTGTATACCTATGCTTTGTCATTGAGGAGAAAATCACTGTAATGTATAAGTTAAACTTGAATTCAATGAAAAGTCATTGCATAATATGAAAAACGATTCAGACCGAAGACTTTCTGTTCACAAGTACTAATAAGCACATTTTATCATATAATACTATATTTTTATTGATATTATACATTTTAATGTAATATAAAAAGAAAAAAAATTAATTCATACATATAAATATTGGTTAAAGGAAATAAAAATGTTATGTAAAAAAGTTAATATACATAGATTTATAAAAAAATTAGGTTACAGGTCACAATATCATTATTCACTAGAATTAACATAGGTATACTGATATTTATTTAGCAATATCCCCTGGGTTATACACTCAAAAATCCATTTTTCATGAGTATTATGTCTGAATTGTATTGTAGCGCCAATCACTATATCTGCTTTAGATTCCTCACTTGTGCAATGGCCACCACAAGCATGTACCAACTGTCTCAAGAGTTCGGCTGGTGATTCACAGCTATTAGATACATATATCTGACCAGCTTTATCAAATATATTAAATTTCAATTTAGAACCAGATACTCTATGCCGTCGTATTTGAAAATCCTTAAAAAAAAAAAAAACATTTTTGTAAATATTTATTCAAACATTCATAAATAAATAAAATAAAAGTGAATCAAGCATTTTTACTTTGACAGGTTCAGACAATTCAGGAATCAAGTATTTTCGATGAGATAGCCATCTTCCAATTGCGTATGATTTGAGTACCTTAATAATAAAATAATATTATATTTTTTCAATTATGTTATACACAAAATTATAAAAATGTAATAGGTCAAATATATTTTGAATTAAATAAATAAAACTGTAGTGTAATAAATGGCAAGTTATTAAATTAGTCTTTGTAAGCGTCTTACCCAATCTTCAGAAACAATGTAACAGCCATAAGACATAGCAAATACAATATCTAATGATTGATTAGATACTGATTTGGTAATTAAATAAGTAGTAGTACGTTTAAATTTGGTGTGAAAAATAAATTTTCCCAATTTTTCAATGCATGACTTTAAAATGTTCACTTCACTGTTCCAACAAAAAATGATATTTCAAATTATTGTTTTAAAAAAAAATATTTTAATTTTAATTTTACCTTTTTATTATCCCTGTACAGGCGATTGACTGTACCCTAAAGTCATCTTCTTCTAAAAATACTTCTGGTTCCCGGATAGTCATTGAATTTATGGACATTGTTCTAGAATCATTGTCTTTGGTTTGAGTTGACAAATCACTGATTTCATCAATATTATTTAAATCCTTATCAGAAGGAAATAATAGCATACGAAATCTTTTCTTGGCTTGAAAATTTAAATTTAGTCGATCTTCAATTTTAGCTATTTGACCATAAACATCTTTCGGTATTGTATTCTCTATTACATCAGGTGTGAGATGGTTTCTTAATATTTTAATTGGTATTGGTACATTTAATTCATCAATTTAATCATCTGGTACAGGACTAACAACTTTTTTTAATTCTTTGCAAAGCTGATCTGATAATATATTCTCAATATCATTCGGTTTGTAAAGATCATCCTAAAAATGAAATATTAATATAAAAACAAGTATAACATATAACAGATTATTTAGAATAATACATAATATTGGGTTAGGTTTTACTATTCTAGTATTAGGAAACAACAATGTAAGTAATAACAAATAAACAAAACAATTTGTTAGTGAAGTGTTATAGCTGTAATTCATTTTTTAATTTTGGAAACATAAAACAAATTAAATATCATCATATGCCATCTTTCATGGCTTTGGAAAAATATCACCTAACTAAGAACTTAATTAAAATATATTGGTGGGGTCGTATTGATGTTCATTTAAGAATAAGTCTATAAAAAGTGTTATAAAATGAATTTTAAAAAGGTGCATATTGTATTTGTTCAAAAAAAAAAATTCATTTTTAAAGCTAATGCTATTTAGTAAGTAATAGTTGTATACCACTTTAACTACTAATCTACTGGTGGTATGTCTATAATCCGAGGGTTCTCGGATTCAACCTCCACCCTAGAAATGTATGTAAATTAGGCACTTTATTTATGCAATACACTATTACCAATATATTATTATTCTTACAAATTGTTTGTATTTAATAACACTTGTCGCATATTGCCTGTAACCCATCATTTAAGTATTTAATATTGTGTCATTGATTAATATAATATTATGTACCTATTTGTTGTAATGTTTTGTGAATTTGCTATATTTTAAAATATCATTGAATTATTGATATCATAATTATTATTTTATGACCAAAAATGGGTTGTTTAACTTATTTGATTAGTTTTTCTCTATGGAAATTTTAAAACTAGATAAGTTTTTCCATTAAACACATTGAAATAATTTGACTTATCAAGACATACGAATTTCAAAAAAAATTTTCAAATCAATTAAAAAAGTTGGTAGTAATGTTATTTTATTTGTTATTTACTAATTTATTGTTATAGAATCATTTTATTTATTAATGCAAATAATTATTTATTTGTCATTTTTATATAACTAAGATGCTTTGTTGTAGAAAACTGATTCATTTCTTGCCAAATAGTATTTTTATTAGAGCAAATTTGAGAATATTCTACAAAATATAAATTTACAACTAGACAAGGTTACAGTGGTACAATTTATTCTTTCTTTTTCTTAATTTAAGTTTTGAATTTATGATTGATGAGTAAATTAAAAGTGATTTCCAAGTTCAATCATGTATTGTATAATTCCTGAAAAATAATTAATTTATAATATTAGTCATCATTTTATACTTAACAGTGGTTCATAAATGGCCAAAGATTTTTTTCTTTTTCATTAAATTTTTAAATTTCAATAAATATTTCAAACTAAAAATAAAAACGACAGTTTATAACTATACATGTTACAAGAATTATTGCTTTATATAGTTTTGAGAATTTAGAAATTAATAAAAAAAAATCTTATATAATTTAACCTTAATCTGGACTTTGTTGGAAATTAGATACTATGTACATACTCAAAATTTTGAGTTTAGTCTTAAACATTGAAGTAAAGGGATGTTTTGTGTTTTTAGTGTTTTAATTTTTGTATTCATCAAAAATCCAAATATCATTCTGATATTTTATCTGGATGATTTGAGTGGGTTGGTCAAATATATTATCAACAATGGTACAATTGAAAATACTTATATTTTTTAATCATTGAAATATCTAAAATATTTTAAAGTGTAATTAATTAAAAACCTATAGCCAACATCGATATGTTTAACCTATGCTAACTATCATAAAAACCAAATGTTGTTGAGAGGAAGCTATAATCGCATGCATTGTCTCCAGGGGCGGATAGGCTTATCGTGAAATCGACATTTTCTCAGTAAGTTTCTGGGAAAATGAGGAAAATATAAAAATAATGTCAGATGGAGAAGATAATGATATGTATGCTTAAACTATAAATTAATTGATAATACCTTTAGTTAATTTATAACATTTTTATTATTTACAGAATAAAATTATATAGGCAATGAAATGAAAGATGTTCTCATAATGGTGTATAGTTTCATATTTAAATATAATGAAATGAGAGATAGAATATACACATATTTTATAAATGCAATGTGAACGAGTATACAATTTTCGGGACCCTTGAATTTGGTTTCCAGTTACAAAAAATAGGCCTATCCACCATAGGCTATCTCAAATCAATAATAAGCAGAATGTGCGTTCTGAATAATTTATTCAATTATGTTGTTTATAGTATTAGAGTGAATTGTCATATTATGAAATTTTCTAGTAGTTATTTTTTATATATTTAGTTTAATACTTGTACATTTTAAAATGAGCATAACTATATTTAAAATTTAAATTTAAAAAAAATCTGTGTTAGGTTAGTGAATTATATGTTATTATTTACAAAGGAATTGTTAATAATTTAAATTCATTGTTAAACATTTGAAAGAATTGTACAATGGTAATACTGTTTTAAGGTATACATAAAGGATATTACATAAAGGATTTGTAAAGAATTAAAGAATTATAAAAATGTAGAGTTTTTATTTTATAGGTATAAAGTTTTTGAAAGTAGCATGCATAAATAATAAGTAACAGTGCTTAATATTATGTTTGAATAACAATTTATTTATTTTTTGAGTAATTATTAGTAAAACTCGGGGATTTAAAAATGAAATTTAGATAGCTAACGCTGAAAGAAATATAAGACCTATTTGAAATAGCCTTCAAATGTCAAGTTTACAATATATACCATTAGTGATTAGTAGGGCAGAAGACTTGTAACCATAAAAATGTAACAAACATGCATTTGAATACCTACAATAAGAATGTATACACAAAATAAAAAATACACCTAGAATATGCTTTTAAAAATAAAATCAAGAATATTTTAATTATTTTATTTAACTGAATTCATTATTTTGAACTAGTTTTATTTGTTTAAAATTTTTCAACTTTTATTATAATTCATAAAACCATCAGGTTTTTAGGAAAAACGTGCCCTGGGGCCAAAAATCCCACGACAAAAATCAAAATTCAAAAATAATTTTATTTAAAATAAAAATGTCAGTGGAGAATAAATTGGTAAAATTATTAATTGCATTAAAAGTATGCCTCAAAAAATATAAAATCGAAGAAATATGCCCTGAATACAAAAAAATGCATTTATATGCAAAAAAAATTTTTTTAATTTGCTCTGTGAGAGCATGAAAACAATTTGTTTTTGTATTATGCCATTTTTGTGATTGTGCAAAATAAATATGCAAATGCTACAAGTCCTGTGCTCTAGGGATTGGTAATCCGATAACATTTTAAAACTATGATTTTTATTACCATAATATGTTATACATTTTTTGAACAAAATAAATAAATTTAAAGTTATAATAATATTTATAGTAGAAAATGTAAGTACATTGTTAATCACTAAATGTTTTACTTAAACAAAATGTGTAAAGCAAAATTACAGTTACTTAATAGATATTACTTTTATAAAGTCATTTTGCCTCAACTGTGTTAATTTAAATAAAATATGAAATTATTACATCGTTACACTAAATATAATTTCGTTAAAGCAATTTGCAGTTTTCGTTATATTAGTGCTCAATTCTGAGAGTGGAATATGAAATATGTTTCAGAATGAGGTTGAGTTTTTCAATTACTAAAATTAACTCGTCGTATGTGCTCTACTGAAAACATTGCAATATGCGATCTACTGCTTTTACAACTGTATTTCAGTTTTTAGACAACATATTTTCGTATTACCTTTTTTTTTTCGTGGTATCGAGAACCAGAGGCCAGAGGGGGGACTGCGTTAGCATTACTTCCCCTCCGGCTCACTATTCTTGTATTAACTGGACGATCTGAAAGTGATTTTAATGACGACCAAAAGTTCTTATAAATAAACTCTATACTGCTACAAATTATTAAATATTACCAACTCTCGTTTTCGTTTCGTTATTCGTTTCATTATCATTCATATTATAAACAAAATCATTTTCTTTACCGCAATTTTATTTTTTATGTAATACATATTTCATAGTTTTGAGATTCAGTTCGCATTCAGCATCTGTCACGCACACTGTTTGCACTCCGTCCTGTGATTTTATTTATTCCATATTGGTCTTAAGTGTGAATTTATACTTAATTACACTTAAAACATCTGCGTTTAATCAACATAGACTAAGTAATGTAAAAGATAACTTAGTTTCTCTAATTATCCTCATAATCGATATAAATAACAAAATTAATAATCTCATCTTCGTTTACCTACGTATTCTCTACATCTACAACAACTTGCGTGCGTCTTATCGCCCGCCGCTGCGGCGGCAGTGACCTCGACTTTATCGCAATAAATGAATAAAATTGTTATGCCGCAATCTGCATCCAAAAATAAAAACACAAATTTAGCCCGCACTAAATCTAACGACATCACCAAACTACAGCCTGCTCGCCTAAACAAAGTTTCAACTTTTGTCAACACTAATCACCCAGTCGACAATCAAGATGTTACCATGGAAAATTCGTAGTCAGGGAATTGGTCCGTGGAACAGTCAAAAAAAATTCCAAGTAAAAGAAATCTCTCTTCCTCTTTTCCGAACAAAATTCGCCAAAAATACCAAACAACAAAAAATTATTATTTACGTCTAATTGCTTTGAAGTGCTCTCACAAGATGATCCACTGCCCACCACTTCAACAAAATCTACTCCATCGATTTCAAACGAGTCCCTTCAAGAGAATAACATCCATGTCGGAATTAAATCAACCCTACAGCCACCAATTTTTGTAAAAGGTGTAATCTGATTTACCGATCTTTGTTCAGAGCTCATTGAACAAATCGGAGTAGATAATTTCTCCTGCAAATCCTCGACTGACCGCCTAAAAATTATGACAACTAACCCAGCTTCATATAGAACGCTGCTTCATTTCTTCAAAAAGCAAAAAGCTGAATACCACACGTATCAGCTCAAAGAAGACAAACCAACGCGAGCGGACATTCGAAATCTCCATCCATCCACGTCCACAGAACTTATCAAATCGGAACTTGAGTTGCGCTTATTTGAGGTCCGACAAGTAACAAACGTATTACATAACATCAATAAACACCCACTACCGTTATTTTTCGTCGACTTTGAGCCGACAATACAATCCAACGACATTTATAAGCTGACATCTCTTATCCACAACAAAATAAAAGTGGAAGAACCATACACAACAAAAACTATAAGCCAGTGTATCAACTGACAGGATTATGGTCATACTAAATCGTACTGCAACTATCCAGCTCGCTATGTCCGTTGCGTTGCACTCCACTCTTCTTCAGCCTGACCAAATCCACGGGATGCTACTCCAAAATGTGCCCTCTGCTCCGGTGAACACCCCTCAAATTATAAAGGCTGCTCTGTTTACAAGGATCTACAGCATCGTAACAAACCAAAAAGAGCAATCTTCTGTCGGATAATATTAGTCATAAGAAAAATGTACAGGTTAGTCATCCAGTGGTTATCCCCTCAACACACCCACCAGATTCGTCCCAAACCTACGCTCAAGCTACCTCAGGTTCTTACTCAATGACATAATCTCCCCTGCTGAAACAGATATAAACAAGTTCCTTGACGAGTTCAAATTACTAATAAATCCACTAATCGCTCTACTCACCCAAGTTATCTCAAAACTTCTGGATAAAAATTAATGTCTTCATACGCAAGCAACTCCCTTCTTATCCTTCTATTCAACTCAAATGGTCTTAAAAATCACTCAAACGAGCTCCAGTTAATACTCCAGAAGAAGCGTATCGATATTGCTTTGGTATCCGAAACGCATTTTACAAAATGCTTTCACATCGCTATACCTGGTTATCATCTCCTAAAAACAAATCACCGAGACAACTCTGCTCATGGTGGTGCTGAAATTTATATTAAATCTTCCTTGTTTTTTCAATCCCTTCCAAATTTCTGTCAGCCTCATTTACAGTCTTGTGCTATCTTACTACACCTCAACAATATACCAACAACTTTATCAGCAATATATTCCCCCCGAGGTATAATATTAATATTCAAAACTAAATAGATTACTTTAGCTCTTTTAGTCAAAATTTTATCATATTTGGTAACTTCAATGCTAAGCACCTTAGCTGGGGCTGTCGTACAAACAATCCTAGAGGTTTAGTTCTCTACAATTTTATAAATCCTAAGGGCTACACAATCCTCGCGCCCCTGGACCAACATATTGGCCCACCTCCTTACGCAAAAACCGGACATACTAGAAATATTTGTATCCAACTCACCTGGCAACCTATTCTGCACAACTACCAATCTCTTAGAACCCTGCTTGGATCACTCTGCAGTACTCCTGACTGCCAATGCCTGTCCTCCAATCCGGCTTTCTCTATCAAAACTCTTTCACCATTCAACAGATAGGCTTAAATTTCATGACTTGGTGGATAAAAACATTAATCTAAAAATTAGTCTTAAATCTCCCCAAGAAATTGATGTAGCCATAAACAACCTAACAAAAGTAATCCAATCTGCAGCATGGGCTTCTGGTGCTACTAAAATACAGTACTCAAATGTTGCTCTCTCAGTTCCCGAACATATTCGTATCCTTAAATCCAATAAGTGCAGAGCAAGGGCCGCTTACTAACGTTCACGTCTCCCATCCCACAAATGTTTTTTAACAATCTATCTAACTCACTGAAAAAAATTCTAGCTAAACATAAAAATCAATCTTTTGAGAACCATCTCTTAAATTTATCACCTAATAATGGCAGTCCCTGGCAGCTACCAAAAGTTTTCTAAAATGCAAACCTTCGCTCGTTCCTATAATAAATCCCCACGGTGGATTTGCATCAACCTATGTTGAAAAAGCAGAACTGTTTAAAGCACACCTAACTGAAACTTTCACGCCCCACCCAGATATACAAATACCTTCACATACTGACGTAGTAAATCGTTTACTTGATATCCCTCTAACTATCTCTCCCGCAGTTAAGCATTTCTCTCCTGGCGACGTAAAATTAACAATTCAAAAATATAGTCTCAAAAAATCTCCAGGGTCCGACCTTATAACTGCAGAAGTGGCCAGGTCAATCCCCAAAAGAGCCAATGTTCTTCTCACAGTTATACATAATGCGTGTCTAAGATTGTCATATTTTCCCATGCTATGGAAATTCTCTGTAGCAATTTTAGTTCCAAAACCTAATGAGCCTCCTGACATATCCTCCTCCTACCGACCAAGAAGTCTCCTCCCCTTCTTCAGCAAAATGTATAGAAAGATTAATTCTTAAAAGAATTCTTCCATACATTTCTGCCAGTGCCATATTACCAAATACTCAATTTTGTTTTCGTTCCTCTCATTCCTCAATACATCAACTGCACAGACTAGTCGATGCTATCTCATTCTCTATTGAAAAAAAAAGTTATTGCTAATGCGTCTTCTTGGACATATCCCAAGCATTCGATATGGTATGGCATGAGGAACTGCTATAGAAAATAAAGCCAATTTTCCATCCAACTCATTACTTATTAATCAAATCCTAATTCTCAGATCGTTACTCTCAGGTCAGAGTCAGCCCATCCTTTTCTGGCTTAGCAAAGATTAATGCAGGTGTTCCACAGGGGGCATCCTTTCTCATCTATTATACAACATATACGTTGCCGACCAACCCACCTCTCCGTACACAACTGTTACAGAGTTTGCCGATGACAAGGCTATTATTTCTATCCATGATAATTCTAACATAGCTTCCCTCAATCTTCAACTCCACCTCGAATCATGGCTAATTGGTATAAAAAATGGCGTATCAAAGTTAACCAATCCAAATCGCTTTATACTACCTTCACTCTTCGTCTTCCTCTTTGTCCTATGATATCTCTAGACAATATTCAAATCCCTTCCTCTCAATCGGCTAAATACTTAGGTTTGACAATTGACCGTCGACTCACATGGTCACATCATATTAAAATTAAAAGGCTTGCCTTAAATGCACGTCTCCGCATCCTCAAAACTCTAATTACCAAAAACAAACACACTCCATTAAATACTAAACTCTTAATTTATAAATCCTTGTTTAAGCCTATGTGGACCTGTGGTCTTCAAATTTGGGGCAACGCCAAAAAATCCAACACTAATAAAATTCAAACCTTCCAAAATAACAAATTCTCCTCCTTATATTTCAAACCTAACCTTACACACCGATCTAAAAATTAAAACAGTCCACGAAGAAGCAGTAACCTTTTACAAATGTTTCCACTCAGAACTCCCTTCTTATACCAACCCCCTCATTTCAAACCTTGCCACCTTCACAATTCCTGGGAACCCTCCCAGGAGCTTCAGCTTTCCTAGAGATCTTCTCAATGAGTAATTAAAGTAACTTTATTCATTTAAAAAAAAAAGTTATCAAGTAAGGGTAGTGTAACCACTGGGTGACTCCTCCCATCACGTTTTCATGTAAATACTTTCTAATATCACATATTCTTATTTTCCCTAAAGGAACAGATTTTGTATATCTTTTTAAAAAAATAAAAATAAAATTTTGAGATTAAAAAAAAAATAACAGATTCTTTGTTTTGTATTGTATTGTAAAATTATTTTGATAAACTAAGTGAAAATATAAAACCACGTGTGACGCTCAGAATTGTCAACCAATGATTAAATACACGGTCAAAAATTATATAATGCAGTAAAAGAATCTTTACTATCATCAAATCACTGTAATAGAGATATAAATAGTAGAGTGCATACGACAAAAGTCCACTAATCTTTATAGCGTTTTAGGATAATTGAATGTCGGTAGCAGTTGAAATGTGGGCAGTCAAAATCATATAACTATTATCGACAGTAAATAACTTAATATGTGTTACTGGATTAACACAAGCAGCTATATAATACAAAATAAAAATAAACCAAATTTATTTAAAATACATTGTTAGTACCTACATTCAAACCTAACCTAATATCCAGAGTATTAAAAATTGAATGATACTATTCACTTATAAAATAGGTTTATATTTGGTTCCCTAGTTAAGTGCTCTTGTTTTCCTTTTGAAAATTACATGCAATTTAAAAAAAAAAATGGTTAGGAAACATGTGAAACCTCATTGGAGCAAGTAATTATTGGGTATCAAGAATTTATAACATTAAGTGAATCTAAATTAAATGAAAATTTGAATGGAAAAATAGTATACCAAAAAAGTACATAGTAGTGGCCGTTACTTGAACACTACACTGCACCTCGATTTCAAACATTTATTAAAAATGATATTAAAATAAATATTGAATCAGAAAGTGATTGTTACATAGGCTTCGAAGACATTGATGAACTGAACATTATTAAAGTTATAAATATTTGTTAGGATACCAATAACACTAAAAATGTTGTTTTAGGTGAGAAATGTAAAAAATTGTACTTTATTTTGAAAAACCTATTAAGAGTTTAATATGAGGTTTCGCAATAGTTGACGAATTGTCAAAATAATTTCACTGCTATCTATTTATATAGAGTCCACACACTTTTCAAATTATATGTTGCTCATGAAAAGTGATAATAAACAGGTCGCATATCCTATTTTATATACTTATGAATCATAAGTTATGATGTTTAGTATTGACTTTTTAAATTTCACTATATTTATTTAGATAGTTATTAGATAATGATTCCTGTGATTAGTAATTACTTTATTTTTTTTTTAAATGTAATATGTTATTTACTTATATACCTATGATATATACATAAATACTGTTTAAATGAATGTATCTATACTATGGGTCATATATGAATTTTAATGTAGCTAAATTACATAAAATATAAATCCATGACAACTTATTCTGTTGTTCATTTTTATGATGATATTTATATTAGTATATTTTATATAATAGTTTTATTATTTATTTTTTACCTTTGAAAAGATCCTACTTATGGCCTTATATTAAAATATTAGAACTTACAACTAATATGAGAGTGCTATGTACAGATCAAGATAATATAAATTTTATCAAATATTTACTTTTAATAGGCAAAGGCGAATTTCAAGCAACGAATGATAAAATAAATATTAAACGTTTCTTTAATACAGTACCCACTATAGTAAAATTGATTCAAAACGTGTACCCAAACATTCAAAATATATCTTCTAAATCATTAGAACAAGTTTTTGAATTATAAAAATACTGGCATAATTCATATATCTTGTTCCATCCATAGTTATACCTACAATAAATGTACATACACAATTTACATACAATAAACTTACACATTTACCACTACATACAAAATTATTTTTTTTAAACATTATGAAGAATCCGCGGTGTCAGCGCTAAATTTATATGGCTACATTACCACGAAGACGTGACTAAAAGTGGTCTAAAATAAAATAATTATTTAACATCCAGAAAATAAATAGCAATTTAATATCTGAGAAATCTTGCAGTAGCGAAGCATTGCCGGGTCAGCTAGTAAACTATATGAAAATATAATATAAATGCATTTACATAATTATTTATTTTCTGATATTTCAATCACTATTTATTTTAAATTTAAAATGTCAATACGATATTAAAATTATATAGGTACGACAGGTACGTCTATAACTTCCTGGGGCAAAATAAAAAAAATAAAATAAAATAAGAAACAAAAACTTTAACAATTGACAGGGACAAAACGACTGTTTACACAGTTATCACAGCTGTCGTATACCCGGTTAGGTTAATGTAGTTAATAACTAATGAATAATGATGAAGTTGATGATACTCTGCCATCGAATTGTTCAACAATGGTTCCTTTTTCCTCAAAATATCAAACATCTATGCAAATTAATCAATATTTTCTCTAATATCTTCCATTATACGAAATATTTTTTTATCTTGAAATATTCTCAAATGTGCAAAAAAAACTTTTTCCATTAATTTACATATTTCATGATTTATAAATATTTCAAACAACCAACTGACTGCAAGGACTCAAAAAAAATAATGTTTCTTTTTGTTTTGAACATCACTGTACATTGAAGACTATAGGTACCATCATTTCATATTTTATCAAGTTTAATCAATATTAAGTCTATAGAAAATTGCATAATTTTGTCTTCCTTTTTTAGTTAAGAGTGCCCTACTTGGCTACATCGCACATATTTTGCTTCTGAAAATCTAAGTAGATAACGAAATTACAGGCAATACTTAAAAATTTGAATTTAGTGGATCAAACAGAGTGTAGAATTTGGTATATACCTACTTCTGGTTTTATGTTTAAATTAAATCAATATTAAACATCGATAATCGACGTAATATTGAAAATGTATATTTAAATTATAATTATCGTTTATAATATTATTTTAGTTGTGAAAATGTAATAGGTACTACATCATGTTTTAATTTTTAATGGTGTTAAAAATTTGAATGTAAAAATTAAAACTGAAAATGAAAAATGAAAATTTTCAATAACGACGGATAGAATATTTGAATAACGCTTACATTTTCAATTACGATAAACGTAAAAATATAATAAAACTGCCAATAGCAATGCACATAAAGAATTTATAACGTTTTAATTTTGAGTAAAGTATGACAATGTGTTTGGTTGGAAGTTTTTTTACGACAATTCAGTTTTTAAGCAAGGTATGCTTAAATAATAAATGTAAATTAAAAATGCTCATAACTCATTTAAAAACTGAATTATTGTAAAAAAACTTCCAACAAAACATAGATAAAGTTCTTAACATAAAGTTTCATAATAGGTCGATTCACTATAATTGTTAAGCTAACCGCATAAAACTTGAACTACTGAGCGTAAATTTGGTATGTTACTCGTTTGTAAGACTGCGACAACACATGCGGGTGTGGCGTCCTCTTAATGGCGAGCTAACAGCATTTTAACACTGTGTATAGCCCACACTGCGTTTACCGTCTCGTTTCGTATATTTCGCAGCGTTTTACGCGTTGGGTAGGCTTGTACAGACGTTTTCTCTCGGCGTATTTGGTCGCATTGTTTCTACATTTTTTCAAATATAAATTATGTTTACTAATTGCCCCGTGTATGTTTGTCTGTATAATCCATGTCATACTTGCTATTATATTATGGATATGGCAAATTCTGATCGAACACGATCCTGGTGCCTATAATATATCTTAGTAATTTAGTATATTTGATGGTGTTATTGTGATTAAAGTCAGTTATTTTACTATTGAGCATTAATATTACAATAGGTTAAATTAATTTTAATATTTTAGGCAAACAAATTACATTTTAAAAAGCATTGTGTGTTTAAAATAGGTATACAATATATTAGGTACTTTAAAAGTTTCAAGAAGGTACCCGAGTGAATAATATTTTTAAATTACAACAAAATAACTTCAATCATTGTTCTTGGTCATTTAAAAATACGTAATTTCGTCCAAATTTGAACATAAAATAACTATAAAAAAAGTCGTGTTTGTATATTTTTTAGATATTTTGGTTAACTAATTGTGTGTAAATTTGTTCTGGATTGTTGATCCTTAACTATTAAAGGAGATGAACATTTTATAATAGTTGAACTACAAAATAGTTTGCATATTTTCAATTTAATTACTATTGCAAAAAGTTGAACTTTAAATGCAAATAAAACAAAATCGTACATTTAAACAGTATAACTGCTATTGTAACAACATATCAGGAGCCTTGTTTTAAATTGTTAAGCTATTTGAGTATTAGACAAAATAAATACAATTTTATTGACAATTATAGAAGAAAAAAAATCAGGAAAATTGAAAATTTCCACAAACACCTCCAAATAAGTCCAAATACTTTTAAAATGTTATCAAGTATATGAATTGATAAAATAAACATATACTGTAAATATCAGGTGTCTACAAGATGTTAAATATAAAGTGTAATGAAAGCGAAACTCACTATAGATTACCGGGAACGGTTGTATGTTTCTAGATCAATTACTTAGTTTAAAATATTGTAATATAAATTATATTATCATAAAAGGGCGATATTTTTGTTAAGTTCAATATTATGAGTTTTATTTAATCTTATAACATACATCAATATAAATCTTTTTCTTAAATTAACTTAAACGATTACGCCTGTCAGCGTTTACGATCAGCGTGGTCTCTTACACTCGTGCTTGAACGTATGGGCAAAAAAGCAATAATACGTCTGACGTGGCGACTAAATGATCAGTTGCTCAGTGTGTGTGTGTGTGTGTGTGTGCGTGAATCTTATTGTTATATTTTATCCTATTTAATATCTGTAACTCATTTTTATATCCTTAACGACTAACAATTATTATAATTATTTTATGATACATATTAAATTTAATAGATATTATGGCTTGTGTGCACATCATTACAAAAGTAAAACTTGATATTTTATAGTATAATATTTAAGTGTATTATATTGCAAAATATGTGGTGTGTATAATACATGGAATGAAATACAAAATTATAGTCTATGATTACTGCCTATAGCATGGGTCGGGATCTGTGGCTCCGGAACCGTACGCGCCTCATTAAAATGCAACCTGCCGCTCGTTGGAAAATTCCCACTAATATTAAGTAGATACGTTGTTTTGTGTGTTATTGTATTTAGTTTAAATAATATTATTTTTTGTATAAACAATAATAATAATAAAAATGAATTAATGAAATAAAGTTTTCTATATTTTCTAAATTTAAGACGAATCATTTTGTTTTAATGCCTACCAATTTTTCAATGAAATAATAATTCTATCTTCATTCTAATATTCTGTGATATATTGTTAATACTAACAACTACAACTAGAAAAAAGATTGGTCAAACCTGTGCGGCTGACTGGACATCAAGTGTTTGTAATTTATCGAAAAAATGGCTCCTTCTTACGAAAAGATTCCTGATCCCTGCTCTATAGCATAGGACAATGTATTGTAAACGTTTCAGAGGAGTCTAGTCAAATCGCCCTGCAAACGATCATTGCCACCGTAACGTCGTCATCATCCCTTCTCATCGAATGACCTTCTACGCACAATACAAGGCCCACCCACACTCTTTCTAGTGCGTACAATATAATGTTTAGACCGTACAAACCCAGGATGCAAACGTTGAGAGAGTTGTTCAATATATATTAAATTCACCACCGTGCTGCAGGAAATCATTGAGGTAATCTTAATAATTATTAATATCAAATAATGAAGACCATTTTTTATTAATTGTCGTTGTCTTAATATATAATATTAAATAATATTAAACATTTTATTTTATTTATTAATTTAATGTTATTTTTTATATTGATTAGTTGTTCTTAATTTGAATAAAGTTATTTATAGTAAATTAAAGGGAGAACAATAACTTTTTTAAGAATGCTGATTATAGTCGACAACCATTTACTACAATGGTGAATCGAGCATAAAATGTATTTTATTTTATTAAGAACACAGAACCCGAACATGTCTAAAAAAATTAAAACATAGCAAAATATTTTATATATTATTAAGCTATTAAGCTCTGTAAATCAAGTCATCATTATCTAACACATCTTATGGGTTTTCTATTATACTTTAAATTTCAAGCAAATAATGAGTACCTATTTTAGTATGAACAAATAATTTACAATTTTAAAATACTCATAAATCGCTTTAAAATTAAAATAGTAGAATGAAAAACTATACCCATATTAATATAGATATTATTAAACTTTTAGTTTTGTATATATTTTATTATTGTATTATACTATTATAAATAGGCAAGCAGAGCTGTATTAATGATGAATCATTATTGTAGCATAAACATTTCAAAATACTAGCCATTGAGAAATCTACGGTCTTTGGAAAGTTTTATTAATTGTGAAATATTCCTATAGGCTATAGAAATACATAGTTGACGAGAGAGAAGAGTTGTTCGATATATCTTGAATTCACCACCATGCTTCAGGTTATCTTAATAAATATGTACATTACAATATCATACCGCATTGTTTATTTATCGTCGTTGTATTAATAAATAATATTATGAAATCATTTGTTTATCATAATAACTAATAAATAATAATATACAGTTGAGGTTACCATTGACCGTTAGTATAACTGTGAACGACAGCGAACTTACAAAAATAGTAACTAATAAAACGTATTATTACATTTTAAACAATTCGTAACTTTATCCTTTTAGATTTAAGTCATTTTTGCAAATAGTATGTTTTTTTTTTTGTTAAAAAAATAGAAGGATACATTTCTTTTTTAATATTTTGTGTCTAGAACATTTGTTTTGAGTTGCTTACTCTTTTGAATGACAAAATAAGATTTCATCTCATTTTTCAAAGCAGAGAATTGATATCAATAATTTTAAATGCTTTTTGTTATAGCTCATAAGCTATTTGTCATACATTCAATTATTATTTATTAATGAACTGAGAAAAATATTCCGCCCTGGAATATGCAACTAAAAATTATGTTGTCATTCAAAATAGTAAAACTACAACTGCTAAAAAGTATAACAATTAATATTAAACAACTGAATTTTTATCATTTATTTTGCAAGTATTCTAATTTATTTAAAACAGATGATTAATTTAGTAGTTTGTTTCGAAAATTATACTTTGAAACACTTTATTAGTTGATAATTTTATATTTAACGTTTTAGACTTAAATTCTCAGACAAATAAGTTAATGTGCTACCTAGTTTTTACATAAACATCTAACATATTTATTTTATAGAAACATGAAACATTAAATTTATAAATAACTTTAAACTGACAAATCATTGGTAACATTTTAGTATTTTTTTTAATTCATTTTTTTATTTAAACTTGAATCTTAATTACGTCGAACCAATTATATATTATAAATTATAATGGAATATACTTACTATGTACTAAGGTATCATTTAGAGTAACAGCTTTATTATAATATGTATTTATTGTAACTAATAAAACATTGTATTTCAAATAATGCAGAACTTGATCTTTTTTGATTTAAGTCCTTTTCGCTAATATTATGTGTACCATGGTGTTAAAAAAATATAAGGTTATCTAAGTATAATAAAATGCATAAAGTAAAATAATAATTCTATAGTAAATATTGGAAAGCATTTTCATAGTTTGTAATGTACACAAAATTGTTTTTCATCATAAGTATTATTTTATACTTTAACACTCATTTATATTTTTTGCATGAACCTCTATCATATTTATTTTATAGGAAATCGAAACATTATTTTATAAATAACATCAAACATTCAAATAATTTTTTTTTTTTTAAATTCATTTTGTATTTCAACTTTTTAATTTATTTTGATTAAGTTTTATCTATCTACATATTAAAATTCATAAAAAATGTTTAAAATCTTTGGCAATGTGAAAGAAAATATGTCACAAACAATACTTTCTTCTAGCTTATCAGATAGTGAAACATAAAAATAAAAAATGTAAACTTTGTCTCCCCTTGACAAATTTCTACGGATGCTCTTAATACATACATTATATATATATATATATATATTTGTACTTGCAACGAATTTATTTGTCGAAGATTTCACTTTTGTCTAACGTCCGAAGACATGAATATTCTATTTGTATACAAAACTTGTGAAGAATTTTTATAACTGCGTGTTAAATATGAAGTATAGAAGTTTGCTTTTTGCATTGTCGAAACAAACGATTAAATCATCTGGAATGATTTCAATTTGACCATGTACCTAAAAGAGCTATAATATCTGTGGGAGTACTTAGTCTGTTGAGTTTTGTAAATAGTTGTAAAATAAAATGTTTTTTTAACTTTTCGAAAAATAATTTCAATACGTTGCAAAAGAGGTATAATACAAATTATATTTTTATATCTAAATACCTTGATTAGATATATTATAGATTCAAGATCACTATTTATACAATATATTATAAGTACCAGGTAGTATCAAAAAATCAACTATTGATACATTTAAAATAAAAATATCATTTGCATCGTGTCTCAAACATGGCACCTCCATTCGAATTTTAATAAGTACTAGCTAACGACAGCGAATACTACTAATTATAATCATGATTATTACTTTATGTTTATATTAATTTAACCAAGCGTTGTAACTTATAAGAATAGCGAAAAATGTAGCGACCTTGCATAGCCAAAACAGTAAACACCTTGTTCACAGTTTGTCGGAAAATATATTATCAATATTAAAAGAGCAGACGATTTTATTATTGTAATAATTATTGTCATAGAGTTGGGGTTTTTAACTAACAAAAATATAAAATATCCTAGACTGACACGCCGTCTCCGCTCAGATTCGTTTTTCGTATACAATGATATTATATCATAGAATTCAAATTTAACAACCTCCATTACAGCGACCTCCTTTTAGACACCTAATGTACAGCCGAGTGACATCCACTTACCCACTTTTTGCTCATCATTTTATATTTAAAAAAGTACTTATACAATTGTACATATTAAATACATTTTTTTTTTGATACTTTAAGGGCATTTGAATTGGAGTACTTATCACTATATATATCTTTAACTTTAATATTTAATTATAAGTACGTGTAAAATTGTATTTATATAAATTATATTTTTTACCTGCCTAAAGCAATTTACAAATGCAACATTTTCATAAGAAACTTAATTTTCCATACGTACTTAAATTTACAATTATTAAAATCAAAACAAAATTCAATGTTAAGGTTAAGTTAATTTAAATTTATATGTATATCAATATATTATGTACTAATACTTAAGCATAAACACATTTATACTACATATAGCTTGATTTACTTTCACCTCGTAGTTATACCTTACAAAATACTATACGTTTATTAAAATATGTGAATCCATTATATTGATTGATATTGATGGAAGTCATATTCTTGTAACAATTACACGTTAAATATGAAGTAGAGTACTATGTTTTTTTCGTTTGCGAAATAATCCATCACGTCATCTGGATTGATTTCCATTTGACCATGTACCCAAAATAGCTGTATCTGGATGAATACTTAGTCTGTTAAGTCTTGTAACCAGTTAAAAAGTGAAATGTGTTTTTTATCTTTACGAAACATAATTTAAATGCGTTCCAAAAGAAGTGTAATGAAAATGGTATATAAATATACTTGTGAAGTGCTTATCAAATATTAAAACCCGTTCTATCATTCTATTATGCATGTAAACATAATATCCAATACATGTTCACAACAAACTCATAGGCTCGTAATAATAAAGACGTCAGTTGCATAATGTAATAATATGTGAACTGGGTCCGAATATTAAGATTTTATGCACACATATACATGTTCATTTTTGAAGAATCATTTCCTCTAATAGCCACAAATGTGTTTACAAAAATTTTTATTTTGCATTTTTTTATTGCATTACTCTTAAGTCATTTTTTGACAATTTGAGATCATTTTCCCGTATTTTTAGTAATTTTAACTGATTTCACACTAGTTCATTTCTTATCATTCCTTGTCTAACTTAAAACTTGTAAATTACCATCATGGACTAAGATACTCATGCTACATAATCGATCACATCATCGGGATTAATTCCCATGGTGCTTCATTGGCATCTGAATAACTAATATTTATTTTGCATTTGTTGGTGTTTATTACTTTTTAAGTCATTTTTTGACAATTTTAGATCATTTTCAGTAATTTTAATTGGTTTCACACTAGTTCATTTCTTATCGTTCCTTGTCTAACTTAAAACTTGGAAATAACCACGGACTAAGATTAGTACCTATCCGATTTTGTCTCGCCGATTACATCTGTCATTATCGTGTTGCTCACTCAGGCTGTATAGGGTGGTCTTCGAGTCTACGGGTCTCCAAGTCAAAAAATCTAATACCTGTTCACAACAATAAACTCATATTCAAGTAATAAAAAAGTAATTTCTATAATATAATAATATGTGAACTGACTCCGAATATTGAGATTATATGCACACATATATGAACATGTTCATTTTTGAAGAATCATTACCAATGATTCATTAGTATTAGGTACCTATCAGTAGATACGCTATAACGTATCTCAGAACAGAGACTATTCGCATTATTATCCAACAAAAATTCAATTTAATATATTTTGTTGTATATGTTACAGTTAAATTGTTGAATCAGTTAGTTTATGAAATAACTATTTAATTTATATAATAACTAAAGCTTGTAGGCAATGAATATAATTTATACTTTAACTAGTTATTTTATACATTCCCTGGCATCACTTCGTTAATGTGTCAAGTTGTAAAAAACAAAATACCATGATAAATAAAAATAGTTCTAAAATTTTCAACAATTTAGTATACCTAATATATTAAATCGGATAAGATTGACGTCCTTTTATTTTTTATTTATTTGATAACTACATACACATTATAATTACAGGAGTGTTGTTACAACTATACTCTCGATCCCAGTTCACAGTAGGCATGTTCAGAAAATTTGTTAGTTGTAAAAGCTCTTCCAAAAAAAAGTATTACATTAAAATCTGTGGCAACTGCGTAGTTACTGGGAAGTGGTAGGGATTTTTTTAAGTTCACTTGTACCAAAAAAGGTAGCAGGTATTGTGCAACTCTAAATGCCATAATAGCCTTACATGAACAAATAAATAAATAATATAACTGTAATAAATTCAGTAAAATAAAATATTTTAATAAATATTTTAAATTGTAATGTATTTTCTACTTAAACGAATATCAAACTGAAATTGTATAGAATAACTAGATATTCTGTGAAATACCTAGTTTAAGTACAATGTTCATGTATTATTTCATACTTTAACTAACATTCGTAGGTAATTCACGAACTACCTAGTTATTTCATAAAATAACGGAATTCAACACTTTAGCTGTAACATATATTATATATTATGTTAAGGTGTATGACCGCAGTAGGTGAATGTTGACAGTCACCAGTGTATGTTCACATTCACCAAAAATCGAAGTGAATGTTGACAGTCACCAGTGTATGTTCACATTCACCAAAAATCGAAGTGAATGTTGACAAAATGGTCTTAACGCGTCCACACACCGGCTATTGTTGACATTTACTATCAGTGTTTGGTAAATGTTGACCATACTTGAAACACAATGTATGTAAAAGGTATTTTTGTATTATTTTGTAGGATCGATAACATTTTTGATTAGATTTGACGTTATCACCCAGTCACAATATGCATTCAAGACGTTTGGACGTTAGTAATGTTATCGCATGAGAAAATCCGATAATCAATAGTTTGCTAGATAATATAATATAAACCCTCGACGGTATCGTCTAGTATTCTAAACCAAGCGCATTGTTAGAATGGGGGAATACTTTGTAACAATAAATGTCATGATAGTTTACCGTGTTGTTATAAATAAAACTATGTATAAAAAATTACAATAAAAACTATATACTAAAAAATTAATTTGTTTAACTATATTTATTTATGAATTTGTCATCTATTTGATTATATATGTGGTCAGACATGTCAACACTCACTAAATAACTATTGCGCATGTCAACAAATACTGGCAAATGTCCACATTGTGAGATATTTGAAATAATTGATAACATTCACCAAAATGATCGCTAAATGTCAACATTCACCGGTGACTGTCAACATTCTCTGCCATGCGGTCATACACCTTAACATATTATATACTATTAAAGAAATAGGTACATATAGCGATTAATACTAGTTTTTTTTCTAGTTTTTTAGTTTTTTTTTATCAAAATGTTAATTTTTATATTAATAATAAAACTGTATATCTTAATTTATGAACCTATATTATTATGTATATTGTACATTTTGTACGACCGAATATGATATCGAATGAATTGAACTGTGTTTGGCAGTGCTGTGACCACAAACGTTCAATAGGGTGTTGGATGGATGTTATAATTCATAGTCGAGATTTGGATTTGATAGCACTTGAAATTTGCAAAACTACGTGTTATATTATTACAAATATCTTTAAATATGTGCTAAAAACATGCAAGGTTAAAAACAACAAAATGTGAAAAAATAACTAAGACACGTTAAGGCGGTTGAAAGTGGGTCGTTTTTTTCGTGAATTAAAACCAATAAGCAAAAGAAAAAAAATTACACTTCTTGGTCCAATTTTCATTGTGAAAAAATGTTTGGATTTCTTTACTCCTTGTCTGTGTTATGTAGGAAATTAATTTTAACCTAACCGAGAATAAGAAATTATACTATGTACTAGTATACTACTTGTTAGGTATATATACATATGTATCATATCTTTTTCTTGGTTTCACAAGCACTTGGTGTCATATTATATCAATATCGGTTCGCTTATCGGTTCGCTTCTCGGTTTGCTTGTATTATATGTACTTTAGTATATATAATATAATGTAACTGTTAACGTAATAGTGTTCAAAAGGCGATTGCTTAGAATAACATTTTATATGCTGCTATTTGTTCTTGCTTCGGCAGTATATTTACTAAAATTAGAACGAAATAAAACCACCTACATTGTCATTTGGTTATGTATGGAGGGAAATATGGACTATGTAGGATTTCGTTTAAGCTTTATAAAAAACTCTACACTATTAACAACAAAATTACGAAAGTAAAAAGTGTAGCGAAATTGCATAGCCGAAACGCCGTGTTCACAGTTTGCCGGAAAACATAATGTTCATCACCGAAAAAAAGAAGAGACGATATTATTATTGTAATAATTATTTTCATAGTGGTGCGTTTGGGAACCTTTGTCGACGAGAGCTAGCATGTTCAAACTCATTTTAGAACGATATGGATGCATCAAGATTCAAGGACAGTTGCAAAAAATTGCGTTTCACTGATGATCCAACATAAACGCATATGGATGTAGGTTATTAATGTTATTATATTTAATTAATTAATTCTGTAATTAAAATATCGGTACAAAAATATTTAATCCATTATAAGACACGAAATAACGCAAGATATGATTTTTATCATGTAAATTTGTCCACTACATTTCAAACTATTTTAGTTGTAATTTATTTAATAAAATACTGCTATCTAAAAATATTTATGTTGCTCGAACAAAACTATAAATATTGCTGTTTCCCGTTTGAAGAATATCATTATTCTTTAAAAGTGAAGTAATACATATTGAACAAAATATTACAAGGTATAGAAAATATTTTAGTAAATTTTTACTTTCATACATTTATTAATCTTAAATCGAACTACAGAATAATAGACATTATTATAAACTTATTGAGTGTTAAATACATTTTTTATACATCATGTGTATCTTAAACAATACCGATTAAATTATAACGATACAATAGGTTAGGTTAGGTTAGGCTAGGTTAGGTTTTAGTATTTTAGGCAAAAAATTACATTTTATAAAGCATTGTGTGTTTAAAATAGGTATACAATATAGGTACTTTAAAAGTTTCAAGTAGGTACCCGCGTGAATAATATTTTTAAATTACAACAAAATAACTTCAATCATTGTTCTTGGTCATTTAAAAATACGAAATTTCGTCCAAATTTGAACATAAAATAACTATAAAAAAAGTCATGTTTGTATATTTTTTAGATATATTGGTTATAGAATTAACCAATTGTGTGTAACTTTGTTTTGGATTGTTGATCTTTAACTATAAAAGGGATGAACATTTTATAAAAATTGAACTACAAAATAGTTTGCACATTTTCAATTTGATTACTATTGCAAAAAGTCGAACATTAAATGCAAATAAAACAAAATCGTACATTTAAACAGTATAACTCCTATTGTAACGATATATCAATAGCATTGTTATTAAATTGTTAAGCTATTTGATTATTTGACAAAACAAATACAACTTTATTGTAATTTAAAAAATAAAAAAATAAGAAAATTGAAAATGTCTGTAAACACCTTCAAATGAGTCCAAATACTTTTAAAATGTTATCAAGTATATGAATTGATGAAATAAACATATACTGTAAATATCAGGCATCTACGAATCCTAACATCTAAGATGTTTAATATAAAGTGTAATGAAAGAGAAACACACTGTAGATTACCGGGAACAGTTGTATGTTTCTAGATCAATTATTACTTAGTTTAAAATATTGTAATATAAATTATACTATCATTGTAAGCGAGGTCTCGAGCAATTCGTTGTTCGGGGTAACCACGCTTTAAGTGTATATTTTGACTAAGATAAGTGGACTGTATTATGTGTATAATGAAATAATATGATGTATTGAAAATTGTAAGAAGTCAATGTAACTTATAACACATCAAGAAAATATAATTGTACGAAATTACAATACAATATTTGGATATTTTAACAAAACTATAGCAAATAATAATACAAAATTATAACAGACAATTGATAAATTATTATTACAATAAAACAAATTCTTACCGCGTACTGCGCCACTGCAACAGCCGATAGTAAGTTTTACGGGGCAACCATCAACGTAAATTAGATGTCACGATCACGAGATAATTACGCGGAAATTACCAACGTAATAAAAACAGTGACTAACTACTAGAGTACTAGACAGACGCGGTAGCCTGTATATATAGGGACCGTCGTGGATAGATCAACAGAGGGGAGGGGGGTGTCGCGTCTAGAATATTCGGGTGCTGTTGCGGTGACACAGGCGCACCTATAGAAGGATCGAGAATAGTTTCGATTATTCCAGAGCTGTACCCAACGTCCTCCCGCCTTTGAAAGGATACTTTCAAAACCTTAAAGTTATACAAATAATGGGTAATGAATTGTACATCTTTTACTCTTTTACATAAAATAAATATAAAAATACAACACTGGTTGATAGAAGAATCTTCCGATCAGGACACAGGCAACTTCACCACTTTTACTACTGGACGCTTCAAGGTTCATTCAGCTGTCTTCAACGTCACAACGCGTACAACTTCATCTGCACCTGGATGGACGTCAGTCACTTTTCCTAATTGCCATGACATGACAGGTCGTACCGGAGACTTTACGACAACCAAATAACCTATGTTTAAGTTGGTATCTTGCCTTAACCACTTTTGACGGCCTTGCAATGTCTGTAAGTACTCATTGGTCCATCGTTACCAAAAAGACTGCTGCGCTTGTTTGATCAGTTGCCATCTGTTTAAACGGTTGATTTTAACGTCCGTCAAATCAGGTTCTGGAACTGCCATGAGGGGTTGTCCTATAAGAAAGTGCCCAGGAGTTAAAGCACACAAATCGTTTGGGTCACTGGAGACACTTGTGAGTGGACGCGAATTTAAGATTCCTTCGATGCGAATTATTAGTGTGGTAAATTCTTCCATGGTCATTATTTGATCACCGATGACTTTTCTCAAATGAGTCTTGACACTTTTAATTGCGGCCTCCCAGATACCTCCAAAATGAGGGGCCGCAGGTGGATTAAAATACCACTGACATGGGATCCTACTCATTAGAGTGTCTCGGGTTTTTGCTTCGTTGAACAAAGATTTCAATTGCCGAGCAGCACCTACATAATTTGTTCCACAGTCAGAACGTATTTCAACTGGAATCCCCCAACGAGCAGTGAAGCGATCGAAAGCAGCAAGAAACGCTTCCGTGGATAAGTCGCTCACCACTTCCAGATGGACTGACTTCACTGATAAACACAAAAATAGAGCAAGATAAGCCTTATTAGTCTTGGCACCTCGTCGACGGCTTTCTTTCACATTAAACGGTCCACCATAATCCATGCCAACGAATGCGAATGGTCGATGAGGCTGTACTCGTACTGGTGGCAAGTCTGCCATGTCTGGTTGTGGGCACGCAGCTCTATGGCGCACACATCTAACACATGTGTGTATAATTTTCCGAATGGCTGCACGCCCTGATACAATCCAATATTTTCGTTGAATCATGGCCATAACTAATTTTGGACCAGCATGTAGAAGGCTCAAGTGATAATGGCTGATAATTAACTGCGTGACATAAGCAGCCTTAGGGAGCAGCACTGGATGCTTGGCTTCTTCGGTCAGAAGCGAGAAACGAAGTCGACCGTCGACACGAATTAATCCTTCATTGTCTAAATATGGTGACAACTGAGCAAGTGAATTGGGGGTTATCGATGCCGAGGTATTTTCCAACCGCTTTCGTAAGCCTTTCCAATAAAAATCTTGCGTAAGCTTAATGACGATAAGAAGCGATCGATTGAGTTCAATTCGAGTAAGTAGACCCCTGCTTACAGGTATTTGTCTGCAACGGTCAATAAAGCGCCATACATAAGCGAATGTTCGCTGCATTCTTGTTAGTGACAAGAAACGACGGAAGATCTCTTCTGATTCATTACATTTAAGGGTATGTAACACACAATTGACTGGTTGATTATACTCCGGAAGTTGCTCGGAAGGAAGTCTCGTTAAAATTTGACTAGGCCATTGTTCCTCAGGCTGACGTAAGAATTACGGACCGTTTAAATGCAACTGCGAAGCAACTAACTGGTATGGAAGTAAACCTCTTGATGCCGGGTCTGCTGAATTTTCCGTGGTTTTTACGTGATTCCACTCTCATTGTGGCAGAAGTTCCTTTATTTTGTTGACACTATTTGTAACAAATATTTTAAAATCATTTGGCTTGGCCTTTAACCATGCCAAGATAACGGTCGAATCGGTGAATGCTTTGATGCCTTGTACATAAACCAACTCCTTCAACAGTGACATCTTGTGTGACATGAGACGTGCTAACAGAAGTGCTGCACAAAGTTCTAAACGGAGTATGGTCAAGGATTTATCGATCTTGGACGTCTTTAGCGGAGCAACCCTTGACTTGCAGGCAATGAAATGCACGTTGATGAAACTTTGATTGTCCATTACTTGTAGAAAGACCGTCGCAGCATAACCCCTTTGTGACGCATCTGCAAACCCTATTAACTGCACCTTTATGCAGTTTACGATGCTAATATGACGAAACAACTTCAAATGCTCCAACGATGTAAGTTCTTCTATGAATACATTCCACTTGGAGGAGATCTCTTTGGAAATTGGAGTGTCCCAGTTCAGTCCTTGGCACCATAACTCTTGCATTAGGCACTTAGCCCAGAAAACCATTGGACCTAATGTCCCAATGGGATCATATAATCGAGCGAGGACTGATAGTACCGATCGTTTTGTGGGTTGCATCCCAGTAATATTTGACCTGTATCCGAATGTATCTCCAAACGGGTCCCAATAAAGACCCAATATTTTGACAGCCTGTCCAGAATGAGGTTCATAGTATGGGTTACTGGCACAGTGCTCTTTTGCAACGCCTTCCAAAACTGCGGGGCAAGTACTAGCCCATTTACTTAGCTCAAAACAGCCTTTCTGTAACAACCCAACGATTTGACATTGCACATTCACTATTTCTTCCCTTGTATTGGAACCTGCAATAATGTCGTCCACATAGGTGTATGACCGCAGAAATTGTCTTGCCAATGGAAATTCTGGACCATTATCTTGTTCCAATTGAAGAAGACAACGAATGGCAAAGAACGGTGCTGAATTAATAACATATGTAACAGTACATAACTCATATTCTTTTACTTCCTCATGTGGTGAACGCCTCCACAGAATGTGTTGGTAAAAACGATCTTCTTCTAGAACGAATATTTGTCGATACATCTTAACTATGTCTGCTATGAACATATACTTATAAAATCGACAACGCAATAAGATGTCCCCGATATCAGTTTGCAATTTAGAACCAGTTGTTAAGCAATCGTTCAAAGAACGTCCCGACGAAGAGGGAGCGGAGGCATCGAAGACAACTCGAATTTTTATGTCATTCTCCTTCCGTTTTACAACCGCATGATGTGGTATGAAATATTTTCCAGCGAGTTCGGCCAACTGCATATGGCCTAGTGCAATATATTCATCCATAAAGTCACGATAGGCATTATATAGCTCTTCGTCTTTGCTTAAGCGACGTTCGAGATTATACAAGCGATTCAAAGCTAGTGAGCGGGACGATCCTAAACCTAATGAATGATCATCGCGCTTTGTGATTTCCGTACCCATTGAACCCAGAATTATGGATTTGAAAGGCAATGCAACATGAAATCTTCCATTGCAGTCCCGCGATACTGTTTCTTGGAAATATTTTTCACATGCTTCATCTTCCATGCTTGGTCCATGGCTTATATCAAAGTCTTCAACTACCCAAAATCGCTGTAAGAGCTCCCCTATATCTTGGCTATCTGATGCCGCATGAACTGCCAACGATGAAGCAGTAGAGTATTCCCTTGACCCTTCTATGGCTCCGACTATTACCCATCCAAACTGCGTGTTCAAGGCTGAAGGCAGACCGGGGACTATGGACAATGTCCGATCGTGATTGTAAGATGAATGGATACAAATCCCCTCCAATCAACATATCCACTGAACCTGGCACATCAAAATTAGGGTCAGCAAGTGGGAGATGCCCGTATCGCTCACGAATTGAAACGGGTAATTTTTGATTCGGTATAAACGCGGTGATTTTTGGTAATATTACGATATTGGTGGCCGATATTTGCGGAGCATCATACAGCAATGGAACAAAACTACAATTGGTTGAACCCTTTACAGTTCGTACAGACAGCTGTGCCAGACCACTAACCTCTATTCGTCCCTTGTGACGTGGCAAACCAAGTTGGATAGCACATTGATTGGTAATGGCCGAAATTTGTGATCCAGTATCTAATAAAGCTCGAACTGGCACCAACGCACCAGAGTGGTCTCGAATCCTCACTATCGCCGTAGCCAGTACAACACTCACATCCGATTTCACAGCACCTGAGAAGTTAGTAGATGTAAAGTTCTGATCCACGGGGCTTTCAATCGGTTTTTGAATTGTCGCTGCGTTTAGTGTTGACGACTTTCCTATACCCTTATTTTTTGAATCTAAGTGGAGCAGTACGCTGTGTCGTCCTTCACAAGTTTTGCATACGTACGCCGACTTACACGAGTTTGCTTCATGATCCGGACGTAGACAAACAAAACATAGCTTCTTCTTAAGAACAAACTCCCGCCGTTCGGTGACAGATTTTCTCTTGAACACTAAACATCGAAATAACGGGTGATCACGATCGCAGAACGCACAACTGTTCTTGGCAGTAGCAGTAGTCGATAATGAAGTCTTCACGGACGTCTGGCTGCCCTTGCCCTTTCTAGAACTACTGTTGCCCACTGACAGCGTATCCGCGTTAACGCCGACATTTTCCAATATCTTACACCGATTCGCGGCGAAATCCAATAGTTCATCCAGCTTTGGTAAGCTTTCTTGAGGTATACTTGCTTCAAATAATCGACGAGTATCGGGGTCAATGACACGGGCACCGATGTAGAATAGCAAGAATCCAGACAAATCAACAACACCAAGTGCCTTTAACGCGGAAACATTCTCGCGAAAAGTATTAACAAATGATAATAACGAGGATACCGATTCCCGCTGTAAACGTTCAAACGAAAATAGTTTATCACAATGTGCTGTAGCGAGAAGTCGCTTGTTGTCATAACGATCCCGAAGCGCACACCAGGCGATTGCATAATTATCCGAAGTTAGCGGAACTGATTTTACAATGTTTAGGGCCAAACCTGATAAGCAAGACACCAAATAATGAAAGCGCTCTATATCCGTTATTGACCGATTTTCATGCACTAGTGACGTAAACATATCGCGAAACGCGCACCAATTGATAAGGCTACCGTCAAATTTTGGAAGCTCAATCTTCCGTAGTAAAAAGGACATTTTTACAATGCTAAAAAGATACTCCACACATATATAGAGGCAAATCATCTTAAAATAAATAAATAAAAATGTATTGTTTTTCAGAAAATCAGAAATTCAAATAAAATGTTTTTGGATCCGAGCTATATGGAACGTATACGTATGGAACAACGTCAATTTAAAACAAGATGTGATAACCTCATGGCACAGTTGGATATCAGGAAATAAATGTGATTTGTCAAATCAAACCAAAGACAATGATTTTTTAACCATTTCTATAAATAAATGACTATCAGGAAACCACGAGTATTTTTAGATGATGACTATAGTGAATAATAATATTGTGACCTAAAATAATTTTCATATAAAATTGTGTATAACATAACATTTTTATTTATTTTATCAATATTTATATCCATGATTTTTTTTTTCTTTTTATATTATATTTAAATATATAATATGAATAAAAATATAGCATTATAGTTGTATGATAAAATGTGCTTATGAGTACTTGAGAACAGAAAGTCTTTAGTCTTCTGGTTAATGTCATGCAATGACTTATCATTGAATTCAAGTTTGACTTATACATTACAGTGATTTTCTCCTCAATGACAAAGCATAGGTAACAAACAATCGATACTTACCATCGTAACTTACAACTTATCAATAACTACTAATTGTACACTGATTCTATGAAAAACATGTAGGACTTTAGCTATTGAAGACTAATTAAATCAAAGTTCATCAATCGGACATCTTTTCAGTGTTTTGTCAAATTTAGAAAT
>NW_019104459.1:52973-56460 GCF_001856785.1 Myzus persicae
TGATGGGCTATCTTCGGGGAAGCCAAAAATTATCATTGGTGACTTCAATGCGAAAGTCGGAAGAGAAAGGATATACAGACCAACTATTGGAATAAACAGTTTGCATAGTGAGTCCAATGAAAATGGAAACAAATTGATTTCATTTGCAGCAGCAAGAAACATGGTCATAAGCAGTACAATGTTTCCGCACAAAAACATCCATAAACAGACCTGGATATCACCCTGTGGAAGGATAAGAAACCAAATAGATCACATAGTTGTTGACAGGAGAATAAGATCAAGCGTTGAAGATGTAAGAAGTATGAGGGGTTGTAGTGCGATATCGGATCACTTCCTGGTAAAGGCAAGGTACAAACTAAAAATTTCAGTGAATTGGCAGAAGAAACAGAGTATCAAAAAAATTAACAGAGAGCTACTAAATGGAAACCAAGCAAAGGAATATCAGGGAAAATTGAACAAATACCTTTCAAGCGCTGAACATGAAGCAAATATAGAAGAATTATGGGGAAGAATAGAAAAAGCGGTTAAAAGAACCTCAGAAGAAGTATTGGGTTACGAACCACAGAGAAGGAACGAACACTGGTTCAATGAAATGTGTAGAAAGACCACGGAAGAAAGGGATAAAGCGAGATTAAAAGTGCTACAGGACCCAAAAGAAGAAAATAAAAGAGAATTAGCCATGAAACAGAGAGAGGTAAAGAGGACAATTAGGATGAACAAGAGAGCATGGGAAAAAGAAAGAGTACAACTCATAGAAAGTAGTAGAAAGAATAATGCTCGAATCTTCTTTGGGAAAGCGAATGAAGTTAAACACGGGTTTAAACGTAAAACATCAATGGTTAGAGGAGAAAATGGATCGTTATTGACCGATAACGGAAAAATAGCAGATGAGTTCAAAAAAATGTTTAACACACTTTTAAACCAACCTAGTGAAAGGACAATTATAGAAGAACGTGCAACAGTAGAACAAAACATAGAACCACCATCAAGAGCAGAGGTAGAAGCTGGTATTGAAATGCTCAAAAGCGGTAAGGCAGCGGGAGAAGATGAGATAATTTCTGAATGCCTTAAAAAGGGAGGACAACAACTAATAAACCAGCTGCATAACTTAATTACTAAAGTTTGGGAACATGAAGAAATACCAAGATCGTGGCGTACATCTGTTTTATGTCCTATTCTTAAAAAGGGAGACCCCATGAATTGCAAAAATTATAGGGGAATCTCCCTTTTGAACACTTCATATAAGATACTGTCTAATATTCTACTTACTAGAATCAAACCCTATTTACGAGAAATTATTGGAGATTACCAGGGAGGGTTTATGACAGGGAAGTCAACCCAGGATCAAATACATGTTATTAAGCAAATGATCGAAAAAAGCCATGAATTTGACAAAGATATACACCTCCTTTTTATTGATTTTAAGGCCGCATATGATATGGTGAATAGAGAGAAACTATGGAGCGCTATGTGCCAATTGGGTATACCTGAAAAGTTTGTAAGACTAGTCCGTGCTTGTGTACAAGGATCAAAGTGTAAAGTGAAGTTCGGAGATGCCGTATCGGAGGATTTTGAGGTGGTGACAGGGCTTAGACAAGGTGATGCCTTGTCCCCAGCTCTTTTCAATTTAGCATTGGAATCAGTCGTAAGAGATACCCTAGTAACTGCAAGTGGAATTAAAATTGGATTTGACAAACAACTAATTCTAGCTGCCTATGCTGATGATTTAGTGATAATGGCAGAAAATGAAGAAAATCTAAAGGGGACAACACGAAATCTGCTGGAAAACGGAAAGAAAATAGGTTTAATTATAAATGAGGATAAGACAAAATATATGGTCGTAACTAGGAATAACCATAGAGGGGGACACCTGGATATTGGGGAATATAAGTTCGAAAAAGTAGATGATTTTAAATACCTAGGAGTGGACATCAACAAGGATGCAAATAGCCACGAGGAAATAAAAATTAGATTAGCAGCGGCAAACAGATGTTATTTTGGATTGGTCCCTCTATTTAAATCAAAGATATTATCATGGAAGACAAAAATAACCCTTTATAAAGTACTAGTAAGACCTATAGCTTTGTATGCATGTGGGACGTGGGCCACTACAAAATCGGATGAACAAAAATTGGCCACCTTCGAGCGGAAGATATTAAGGAGAATCTATGGTCCGAAAAAAAATAACGAAGGAGAATACAAAATAAGAACAAATCAGGAGATCCAAGACCTGTACGGAGAACCGAATATTAACGGAATTTTAAAAAGTAGTAGGCTGAGCTGGGCCGGTCACGCGTGGAGATCGGAGGGGCCAATTGGACAGGTTACGAAATGGAAGCCAAATACAAAAAGGCCTAGAGGACGTCCTAGACAAAGATGGAAGGATAGAGTGGTCAAGGATTTGAGGGAACTTGGAATAGAGGATGGGGAAGAGCTGGCAAGAGACCGAGACAGGTGGAGGCAAGTGGTTGTTGCGGCAATGGGCCTGAATGGCCTGTAAACGCCTAAGAAGAAGAAGAAGAAGAAGTATAGTACAGTATTAAAACACTTATCCATAAATCAATGCAATGTTTAATAATATAGACATTTTTTATTTTAAGTTCCTTTTATTTTGTAATGTTATTAGTGGGGATATATTCAAATATTTAATGGAAGTATCAGTAAAAATATTAATTATTAATCAGAAATGTAAAAGTTTCATTGTTATTTAGGTATTTTATGTGACATTAAAAATCAAATTGGAGAAGAAAATTAGACTGGATATACTAATCAATTTCCTGAACGTTTGAAGGCGTGCATATCAACTGAATATGGAATCTAAGACAACTCCATAACATTTTTTTTTCTTTACTTAAAATATATCCAATGTTTTTTTAAAGTTTAATTTTCACATTTCGCGCATAACATGATTGAATCCATTGATGTATCTTTTAGGGTTTTTTGAAGCATGCTTCATTCTGAGAACCGGCTGGTCTTGTATTATTTGTACGAGAGAAAAGAGAGGGGTTGTTACAAAACTATTTATACCAAGAAAATTGTTTTGTGTTAATGTTCTTAAATTTGCTTTATGAGGTAGTTTTATGTATGATAAAATGTTATAAGATATTATGATTTTGTCTTCTGCAGTTGGTTATTTCTATTGTAAATAGTTCTTTTTTTATATATTAACTATCATAAATTATTTTAGTTTGTAGAATGTTTGTTAACAGTTTTTTCTTAGTAGTATCTGGCCCATAAAATCAAAATGCTTGAATTATACCATTCAATCATTTCTTAATTCCTTGTTTGTTTGACCTTTTCAATTAATTATACTTATTATATTACTAATTATAATTAAATATACTTTTTTAGTCTGATGTATTTTTATAAATGATCGACATTGTAATATTATTACTGTATTTCTTTTCTGAACAAAATGTTATTATTTTATTAGTAAATAACATAAATAAATAAACAATTTGATATTATGAGTTCATTTTATTGAATG
>NW_019104460.1:0-56783 GCF_001856785.1 Myzus persicae
TTTTTAAAATAAAATTAATTTTAATTTTATTTAGATTTTCTAATGAAATCCATGGTAATATATTTAACCAGAATATATCTTTAAACACATTAACTGAAGTTACGCTCGATGAATATAATATTCTACCTGTTAAAGATGTGTGTAAAAAGTATGTTGTACACTTTTATGAACTATTATATTTTAAAGATTATTATTTTAGTAAACAATTTTGTTTGATTAGGTTATTTGAAAGCCATGACACTGATGACACTTTAACTAACCAAGGAATTTCTTGTAAAAGGTAAGTTTGTCAATGTCTGCTATAAAATTATCTTTTTACTTAATAATCAGTATAATATGCTGCTATATTGCACAAATTAGATACTTATTAGTAAATATATAGGTATCATGCACAAATGATGGTACATATTCAATCCTACTAGTACCTAATTTCTAAATACTAAATAGTATATTTCTAGGTAGGTTTTTGATCAATGACAAATAATTTATGTACATCCATAATTTCAATATTTTTCATTTTTTCACAGACTTGTTGAGTACTTGAGCACTTCATCTAGTGAAGAATCTAATGCAGAAAAATCACCAGTGAAATATGTAAAAAAAGCATCAAAAAAAAGAAAAACATTTGAAAATGATTGGAAAAAAAACGTTTGTAAAACTTTAACAAAAAAAGGACTTGAACACATAAATGGTAAAAGAGTATTGATAAATGCAAAAACACCTAAGTTATTAAATCTTTGCAATAATTGTTCTTTTAAATGCCTGGAAAATTTCTCTAAAGAAAGCATATGTTTGCTAAACTCGAAATACTATAACTTAGATTCTAAGGATAAATTATCTTTTTTGTTAAATTTTACTGAGCGTTGTGAAGTGGAATCTAAAAGTAAAAAAAGATTTTACAGTTTCAGATACTATTTTAGTGTTCAAAACGTTAGTAAGATAAGGGTATGTCAACTATTCTTTTTATCAACTTTATGTATCAGCAAAAAAAAAGTATATAATTGTCATCAATTTAAAAATCCAATTTCTCTAACACCACCTGATGAAAAGCGTGGTACAAAAACTTTAAATAGAATCCCAATAAGTGTTAGAGAAAAAGCATCTCAACATATCTCTTCATTTCCAACTATAGCTTCACACTATTGTCGTTCTGACACTAAAAGATTGTACCTAGAATCAGATTTAAATGTTTCTAAAATGTACAAAATGTATGTGAACTTGTGTTTATTAGAATCTACCCAAGCAGTAGGTATACATGTGTATAGGGACAATTTCAATAATGATTTCAATTTAAGTTTTTATACCCCCAAAAAAGACCTGTGTGATTTGTGTGAAGAATACAAAGTTTTGCAAAAAGTAGGGTCCGAAATATGTGAATCTAAAACTGAAAAATATGAAGAACATTGTCTTAAAAAGTCAATAATGCGAATTGAGAGGGATTCTGATTCTAACATTGATGACCCTAAAATCGGTGTATTATGCTTTGACCTTGAAAATGTTTTTGCACTTCCTAAATGCAATGTTGGATCAGCATTTTACAAACGAAAGTTAACTGCTTATAATATGACTGGTAATTTAACAGTAAATTCTAAAAAAACTGTTTACTGTGCGATTTGGAATGAGGCGTTGGTTGGTAGGTCAGGAAATGATATTGCTAGTGCAATTGAATCAATACTGAATAAGGTAATATCAGGAAACCCTACGATTCAACATATTATTACATGGTCAGATAGTTGTGTTCCTCAAAACAGAAACTCAATTTTATCTACAGCTATTATTGGTTGGATGTTAAGAAATCCTTCAATACATACTCTAAAAATGAAATACTCAGTTCCTGGCCATTCATGTATACAAGTTGTAGACAACATACACTCACAAATTGAAAATTCTATTAAAAACATTGATGTATGGTCTCCATTATCTTTAGTAAAATTATTGTTGAATGTCAATAAAAAAAATCCTTTTAATATTCTACAACTTAATAACCAAAATGATTTTAAAAATTTCCATACGATTTCAAAAGATTTATTGTTCTCTAAAGTTCCATTTTTAAAGGTTGTTGAACTATTGTTTGAAAAAAGTAATCCATTTATTGTAAAATTTAAAACTTTATCTCATGGATTTTCTGATTACGAATCTGTTAACATATTTCCCATGGTTAATTCAAATAAAATTACTTTGGAAAGTATTAAAAATCCACCAATTGTAAGAGCATTAAAAAATAATAAGTTAGGATTAGCTAAAATTAGTGATGTACAATCATTATATAAGTTTATACCTATTAGCGATAAAGAATTTTATGAGGCTGTTTTTGCAAAGTATTAGTTGTTTCACTTTTTTGGGAAATCTTGTGCTATAAAGCTTTAAATTTTGTATCTCCTGTTTTTTAAAAAAAAGATGTTAAAATTATGTAATTGTGTACACCAACATATTATTTTGTATAATTATTAAGTTTTTTAAAATAAAAGCAATACCTAAAGTTAATACATTTTGTTGATAATTATACTATTAATATAAGGTGTTCTAAATATCATTTTAAACTAATTATTGTTATAAGTACTTACCTAGTTTCTTTTTACTTGGAAGAAAATAAAGGTTTTTCAGAATTTATGAGTTCAGCAGTTTGATTTAAAACTACCTATTACCATTGAGTATAGATAGTATACTATCTATACTCAATGCTATTACTTACCTTTGTAATATTGGTAAAACATTTACATCTGTCAAAGAAAAAAATTAATATTTTTTTTAGATGGGTTTATTTTTTGATTCTATGTACATTTACAGTGTTGTACCTGACTTTTAAAAAAATATTATTATTTATGATTATTAAATTTTTTTAAATATATGTATGAAATATCAACTGTCAATTCATACCAGTATAAAAAGTATACTATATTGTTTTTCAAACCATTTTCAATTAAATTAAAAATGGTTTGCCACAATATAAAAATATTATGTATCTAAAACTTGAATGCAGTTGTTGATAGCCCAAATAAAATATGTTATAGTATGTTCCTTCCTTACATATTTTTCAGCCTCAAGTACTTTAGTACTTTAAAAAAAAATATATACTACATACTCATATTATTTTGTTATATTCAAACAGACAATTTTATACTTTTTAAATAGTTTTTTTGTATGGTGGATATCTGGACTACCTACAGAAAATCCATGTGTAAATATTTTAGGGTTCTTAACATTTTTGGTTTACTTAACCGGTACAAATAATAATTTGACTTAATATCTAAATTATGTTAAAACCATTTGCAGGCATAGCCAATGAATATTGCATCATAATTATAAATTAACATATTTAAAGTCAATGTTTTCTGTAAAAGATTAATGATTTATTGAAAATAAACAAAAGATATCAAAAGTCCATTTAATTGAGTTATTTTGTAACCGTTTAAAAAAAAATCTAAGTGTTGGCAGCGATCACCACCTCAAATCAACCACTGGTATTCTAGCTACAAGAAAAAAATTCTTTACTTGGCTTATAAGTTTACAATTTGTAAATTATAAATGGCGTTACCAAGAACAAATTTTGGGAAAGGGTATGGAAACGGGGTTATGACAATCAGAATTTTATAAGTAAGTTATAACTTATAACCTTAATGTTTAATTAATTGAATAAATAATTATTTATAAGTTTACATAATCTGAGACAATTTTTTTTTTTTGGGGAGGGGTTACTTTTAACTTCTTCTACAGGTACGGTCATGTACATATGTTAGGTTAGGTATCTATTCTACTCAAGTGAAAAGCAAATGCCATGTCATTATTTATTATTTTGAGGTTGGTAACATCATAGTAAAAACATACATTTAATTCAAAACCAAAAAGTTCTAACTAAGTGAAAAAAAAAATATTAACAACCAAAAGGTTCTATATGAAGAACTTTTTGGTTCTTAACGGACATTTTTTACATTTTTGTTTTTCTTACGTTACATTTTGATTTTAAGAAAACTAAATTGCTAGTGTTAACTCAGAACAACTTTGTGAATTTTTAGATGTGCTAATCATTAAAAATCATTCATTACGAAAAAAGATAATGCAGTTTTAAGTTGAAAATAGTTTAAAATGGCTCTCCTGAACAATTTGATATTTTGAGATAGCACCTTTTGGTTCTGAGCCCACGGACTGTGTATCATATTTGATTTTGGTAAGTTAAGTGAAATTTATAGGGCAGTCAACTTGTTTTTTAATACATTTTTATAATATTGTTTTATTATATTTATCGACCTTTTTTCGGTTTAATTACCTATGTATTAGTTGAACTTCCTAGCTTAAGTAAATGATTTGTTGTGTTATTAACTTATTTACTTATTCATATTGTTGTAGGTACAAGGTACTAACTATGTTAAGTCTATTTGTGCCCTTGCCCCATTATAAAGGGCAAAGCTTAGGTAAGGGTGATTTGGAGACTTCATCCTCCTCACTGACAAGATCTCCCATCAAAAAAAAAATAAATAAATACAGGCATTACTGGTTTAGGACCACATTTTGAAACAGATCTGAAAGATGATATTGTTAGTATGTATAGCTTACTTATTGACAAATCGACTGATAGTGGTTATGAAATATCTGGGTATAGTCTTAATTTATTTTAGTAAAAGTCAAAAAACTTATAACTACTTATCTTTCTCTCAAAAAACCCGTTGAGTGTGATGCTAGATAAATTTTTGCAGCTATAAAAATATATGATCTAGATATGTAAAATATGGTAAGTCTTTTATCCGATAACGCTAATGTTATAGTGGGTTTAAACAGTGGAGTGTAGGTATTAATATTTTGTTTTAAATAGTAAATTAAATATTGTTAAACAAATAAAGTGGTCACTATAATGACCAGTTTATCCGTACTTCAAATAATTTTCATTTTGATTATATCTGTTTAATAATTATAATTGCATATGCACATAAATTAATTATTTGGTGTAATTATTTTATCATAAGAACTAAAAATACTTATATAAATAAAATTACTTCTTAACCATGTTAACAGGGCCGGCCCTAGGGTAGGTCAACTGGGACATTTGCCCTGGGCAACACGCGAATTTTAGAGCCCCGCGCTTACGTCATGAAAACTAGATGGTAATTGGTAGCTAATATGTAGTTATGTTGAAAAAAAATAATTCATAGAGTTTAAGTTATAATATTATGTTTTGGAGAGAAATAGTATTTATTGAATTTTGTACAAATGCATATTGCATAATAATAATATTTATAATGTTAAGAACCCCTGGTAATATTAGTTAGTATATAATATAGTTAGCATATAATAATATTGTACAGCGGCGACTGTCTGGAAGGATTGCTGTGACAGCAATTCCAGGCAAGCGCTGGCTATAGACACGGCTCGTATAGCAAGCCGTGGCAGTTGGATTTTATAGTAGTAAGACAGAACATTGTGATTCTCTCCAGAACATTTTTATTGTCAGACCATTTATTAACATAATATATTAATTCATTAAATTTATTGTAAGTTTTCTTTTCAAATTTAAATATAGAAAGTGATAATTAGTTCGGAAGTGTTTGTTATTTATTTGTGCGCGGACATCTCAGGATTGCCCGTAACAATAAATAGCGTTATGGACGTATCATTTATGGTATTAATAATAGTTCTAATAATACCAGCTATTCGACGATTGATATTAAAAGTATCTTATCGCATCAGAGCGCTGACGCCCGAAATAATACGCACTTAATCAATTAGTGGATTATTTCGTTTTATTTTTATTTGTTGTACATATATTTTGAAGACAATACGACCCGGTGTGGATGATATTATAATTTCACTTTTAAATTGTATTCAGAGTTCATACATCAAAGGACAAACACGAAGGAAAAGAAGCTTACGATTTGTATATTTTATATAAAGGTATGAATAACATTTTTAATAATAGATAGTTGTTAAGTATTCGATTTTTAAGTGTTATTACTTTATTAGTCAACTTTCGTTCAATAAATTGATTTTATTCTTTCTAAAATTCAGATCAAATCGCATACGTAGAAATGTAGCATGTACTATTGCACCGCGGCTGTATTGTTTGCATTGTTTGTAATTTTATTTAGGTACCTCCACATCCGTTCGGCGGTAATTTTGAATTATTTGTAATGTAGCCGTATATAATCTATATTATAAATTATAATATATTAAAGACAACAATTATTATTATTATTATTTTTTTTTTTTATTAAAGAAGAAGGCCTTGATGACGGAATCATTAGCCTGTATTACATAGGTACTAAACTTAAACTAAATTATAAACAATTATAAACAATTATTATTATTTTCTGATTAAACATTGTTATGGACATGGTTATCGTCCACACTTCAAAATATACAGTTGGAAAATAGTAGAACATAGGTATATAGAATAACGTGTAAACGTATTATAGAAGTAGTATTAGTAGTATTGTTGATTACCGTCTCAGGATGATGATATGCATTACGCACCGTTAAGAAGTATACTCATACTCGCGTAGCTGCCATACGGATTATAATATTATACTACTTTACTAATTGTATTCGTTATTAATTATTCAATTACATTTAATTAAATAATTATTGAACATTTAACTTAAGATAATGTCTTATGATAATATTTGTTTCACTCTCAGACACACTCGCAACATAGATAAACCACTTTCACCTAACATTATTTTTATAATTTTTTATTAATCTTAGAGTAAAATTACTTATAACAACAATTATAGAGGATAATATTTTTGAGGGTTTGACATTTAGATTTATATTTTATTATTACATAACTTTTTATTCGACTTACCAAAAAAAAAAAAATGTTAAAAATTGATTTGAAACAATATTTAAACAAATCTATATGTCATGCTCTCAAAAATATTATTCTCTATAAATTTAGTGTTAGGTTATTTAATATTTTGCTCTAAGATGACTCAAAAACATAAAAAAAAAACGATACTGCGTAAATGCATTTTGTCTATATTGCGCGTGGCCGCATGAGACAGAGAAAAAACAAACAGTACGCTGGCATCCTCTTAATATTAATAGGTAATAATTAATTCATACGATTATAATTGATAGGCTTACTAACCATGACTAGTCGAGAACATGTTAAGTTCAGAAAATATTAGTCAGGAAACGTAAAACGAGAAAAAAAACGGAAGGCTGAGGAGTTTATGCAGAAACATAGGGGTACCATGAACAAATTTTTAACCATATCTAAAAATGAAGATATTGAAATCACTGAAAACCCAAAACAATCCAGTTCTTCATATTTAGATAATACTCCAAATATTATATTAAACGATGACATTGAAATTACTGAAAACCCAAAACAATTAAGTTCTTCATATTTAGATAATACTCCAAATATTATATTAAACGATGACATTGAAATTACTGAAAACCCAAAACAATTAAGTTCATCATATTTAGATAACACTCCAAGTATTATATTAAATGATGATATAGAAATTAATGAAAATCCAAAACAATCAAGTTATTTATATTTAGAAAACACTCCAAATATTTTCAATATTGATGAAAATTCAACTGAAAACTATATTTTAAAAAGTAACAATAAGTTTATAGGAAAAAATGTTATTGGTAATGATGATTGCTTAAAAAATCAATCACATATATGGAGTGACCCTGGAAACTGGCCTAGCCATATAGACAGTCAAATAAGATATGATATAATTAAGTTAGGACCAATACGCTTAGTGGATTATGAATTTCCAAATACTCTTCAAAATGATGGCAATAAACGAAAATTTACCAAAAACTTGTATACAAGAAATTTAATAAATGGTGAAAAAACTGATAGAGTTTGGTTTGTTTATTCGATTACGAAAAACTGCGTGTTTTGTTATAGTTGTAAGCTTTTCTCTTCTGAAAACCCCCACTTAAACCATCTAAGTACTATCGGAACAAACGACTGGAAACACTTGCCTGAGAAACTTATAACTCATGAGCGTTCTGTTCAGCATTTTAAATCTATTGAAGCCTGGACAGAATTAAAAAAAAGAATTTTGAAAGAAAAATGTATTAATCAACAACATTTATCTATTATTGAGAAGGAGATAATTCATTAGACAAATGTACTGAACAGAATTTTATCAGTCATTCATTATTTAGCTGCTCATAATGATGCATTTCGAGGTTCATCAGAATAGATGTACTTTATACTAAAAGTAATGGGAAATTTCTTGGCTTAATAGAAATGCTGGACAGCAGAAGATCCAATTCTGCTTTTATTAGATGGCCATATGATACAGTTCATTGATTTGACAAGGAAAAAATCATACCACTGTTGTGTGCTTATCCCCACATTGTTGCCACAAATTGCAGCCTTGGACGTTTATTTTATGGGATCTCTAAATACCTACTATGTTCAGGAAATTAAGAAGTTCTTACAAAAATAACCCAGGAAGAGTTGTATCTCAACTTCAAGTGAGTAAACTTTTCGGTGAAGCTTACATTAAAGCTGCAACACATATGACTGCCATAAATGGTTTCAGAAAATGTGGAATATTTCCATTAGATCCAAATATATTTGATGATTCAGATTTTATTGCAACTCAAACTACTGAAATTGCTGTAATAGATCCACCAATGTCTGATATTTCAATAAGTGAGACTAAAACAAGAAAAAATCAAGAAGGAACCCAACCTAGTACATCGTTTACTGTTGAACATTGATCCAGTACATATCATTCCTATAACTAAAACAACTATTAAATCACGGCCAACTAACAGGAAAAAAGGCACAGCTGCCATTTTAACATCTAGTTCATATAAAACAGAACTAGAAGCTTCTAAACCTGTAACACCGCCTAAAAAACGTTTACTTAGTAAAAAAAAACAAACTTGCAAACGACAAAAAAAGCGAAAAAGTCTAAAAACACTTCGGATACTAATGGTGAAGATAGTGATGTTGAATTTCCATATTGTGATGGACTTCTCTATCAAAATCTAAAGAAGGCTGGGTGAGATGTTTAAACTGCATGAAGTGGTGTCATGACTGTTGTGCTTGACTGGATGTGAAGGCAACAGTTTCATTTGTGATTTTTGTAAGACATTATCAAAAGCTTATTAAGTTAATATGTTTGGTTTATAAAATACTTTTTGTTACCTATCAAAAGAGTACCAAGTCTGATTAATACATTTGTACCTAAGTTAATTTTAAAAATATTATCCAATAAGAAACTTAAAGTTGTTGTTTATAAAATATTGTTAATGCTAATTACCAAGCAGGTGCCAAGTCTGATTAATTTTAAAAATATAACTTTGATTTTCTGAATTTAATATTATTCAATAATTTGTTTACAAAAGCTTATTAAGTTAATATGTTGTTTTTATAAAATTGCTCTGTTACCCACCAAAGAAATACCAAGTTTGATTAATTTGTTAATTAATTATAAAAATATTAATAAGAGACCCAAAGCTTGAAATGAAGTTACTTATTCATCAGAGAAAAGTTTTAGTAAAAATATATATTATAATATATATATATGATAATATTATGAAATAATGAATAATAATAGACATTTTAAACCTTCGGTCAAAGTGGACATTGACTGACCACTTTGAACACCTAGGTGGTCAAAGTGAACTATTGTGTACTTTTAAAAAAATTAAAATTACTTTTTATTTATTTGTTTAGAATCGTTTCTGATTACAAATTATGATTCCTGACAATTTTAACTAGACAATCTTGAAAGGTTCATAAAAAAAATTAATTCCTTAGGTGTGACACTGTGTTGAACCTTAGGGTGACCGCTTTGGACACCTTTCCCCTATGTTGATTATAGAGGTGATTGGACCAAGAGAGTCACTTAATATGAGTTCTTTGTCCTGGTTAGTGGAGAGTGAGATGGTCATAGATTCAAGTATTGCAAATGTTTCTGCAGTGTATATACTGGAGAAAGGGGTGATTTTATAGATTGTTGTCTTCAAAGTGAGTGATGGCGAAGCCGATATCATTTGCTGTTTTTGAAGCATCTGTGTAGTATTGAATGTAATTTTTGAATTCGTTGTTTAATATTTCGTTGAAAGTATTGATGATCAGACTATGGGGTGTATCTTTTTTGTTAAATATGGTAAGTTCTGTGTTGGCTTCTATCTGAGATGGTTTCTATGGGTTTTGTGTTGTAGACCCTGAAAGATATTTCTCCGAGGATGTCATGCAGTTTTATATAGAAGGGTTTCAGTTGATGATCGTGGTATAGTCTTGAAATTATCACTGTAATGAGTGTTTGGGGCGTGGACATCTTTTTGGCTGCATATTTTAAAATAAGGTATTTTTGTCTGGTGTCCAGGGGTAAGCAGTGGGCTTCACATAACTAACTGTCAATTGGGCTTGATCTGAAAACTCCTGTGGCCATTCTGATTCAAGCGTTTTGTACAGTGTTGAGCGTTTTTAAGGTATTTTAGTTGTATATAAAAATAGGCTGTAAATGGTTGATCCGTAGTCCAATTTTGATTGTATCAGGGAGTTATGAAGGATTATGAGAGTTTTGCGGTCGGCTCCCCATTGGAGGTGACTAACGGCTTTGATTATGTTGAGTTTTTTGGATGAGGCTGCTTTCAATTTTATAATGTGTTCTTTCCAATTGAGTTTGTGGTCAAATGTTAAGCCTAGCAGGTGAAAGATTTTTGTGTTGGGGAGAGTAATACCTTGTTTTTTTTTATCTCTGGGGCTTCGATTTTATTTTGTCTGTTAAATAAAATCGATTGGCATTTTGTGGGAGAGAACTTGAATTCTGTCTCTATGGAAAATCAGTTGATTTTATCAATTACTCTTTGCATGATTGAGCTGGTAGTTTTGATGTTAGATCCAGACTACAGTCATCGGCAGATAATATAGTTTTGACGGGTGACTTAATGTATTTCCTAATATCATTGATGGCTATTAAAAACTGTGTCACGCTTAATGAGGACCCCTGCGGAAATCCATATTCCACTTCAAATATCAATGAAAGGGAATGTTTCACTTTAACTTTAAAGGTCAAGAAGTTGTTTATACATTCGAGGATGTTGTCTTTGTCATTAAATTTTTGGAGTGTGGAGAGCACAATATGCTTCCGAATTATGGCACAGGCTTTCGCGAAATCTAGAGATTTTTTCGAAAGCCGAATTATGTCACAGGCTTTCGCGAAATCTAGAGATTTTTTCGAAAGCCGAATTGGTGTGGTAAAAAGAGATTGTGTGTTTCTAAATGCGATGTAAGTCTGATGTTGATTATGCTCTCGAAGGTTTTGCTCATTATGTTTATAAGCGATATTGGCCTGCAGTTGTTGACTTCAAAAGGGCATTTACCTGGTTTAGAGATAGGAATTATGAATGATGTTTTCCATTATGTGGGAAAAATATTATTTCTCCAGATAAAGTTGAAGATTTTGAGTAAACTGTTTAGTGATGATTGAGATACATTTAGGGGAAAAGAAAATGGTATTTCGTCAGGACCGGTGTTTTTGTTTCTCAGTGAGGTATTAAGTTCATTGATCGAAAAGGGTGAATTTACTGGGTAATCTGAGTTTTCTTCATCGAATTTGATTGTTGTTTTTAAAGTGACAAAGTTTTGACTGTAGTTTTCATTGCCATTGTTCAATTGGAAAAAGGATCTAAAAGCGTCAGCAATTTATTTTTTGTTTGTTATAGTTTTGTTGTTGGAATTAATTGTTTTTGTTATTGCTTTTTATGCTGTTGATCTTGGACCACATTAGGCTAGAGGATGTTTTGTGATTGATGCTGGAAGCAAAACTTTTCCACTATAAGGTTTTACTAATATTCATTGTTTGGCGTGAAATCGCTCTGCATTTTTTGAGTTCTATATGGTCTGATTGAAGTTTTGTTTTCCTAAAGCGATTTAATGCTTTGTTTGTAGTTTTTGATTGCTGTTTAACAAGTTTCATTCTACCTGGGGACGTTTTTTTTGAAAAGAAGGTTGACTTTTACTAATTGTGGATTCAGCGGCTTCGGTAATAATGCTTGAGAATGTTTTAACAATATTATCTATATCGGTTGGGAGATTTGGTTGGAGTAGGGTTTCGAATTGTTTGGTTGTTAATAGGTAATCGACAGTGTTAGAGAAAGCGGACCAGTTTGGGATTCGTAGGAGCCATTTGGGAGTTGATTTTTCTGTTGGTTGGGATTTGAATAGTTTTTGGGTGATCGGCCAGTGATCATTGCTACTGTATGAAGCTTGAACTGACCAGTCTATTGATCCTCCTAATGATGTTTATGCAATTGATAAATTAGTGGCGGAGAAGTTATTGTGGGTTGCATTATGTCTTGTGTAATTACCATCGTTGAGGACTATTGAGTCGTTCTCTAAAAGTTTTTTGATAGTTCTTCCACAGTCAGTGTCAGTGCAGTTGGATCCCCATAGAATTTTTCTACTATGAAAGTCTCCGAGTAGTATGAAAAGACGATGTAGTTGTTTTATGAGGTTTTCGTGATCTGTAAGAGTGAGATCTGCGCTATCCGGTTCGTATCAGTTACATATACATATTTTTTTACCGTTTTTAGATGTTATTTTAATTGCAATAGCTTCTAGTGAGGTATTTAGAGGGAAATTTTTCGGGTTCGACGCTTATGAAGCAAAAATACAGACCCCACCACTGGCTCTGCCGTGATTTTTGCGGTTTTTAAAGTAGCCTTTGTAGTTTTTGAGAGAGGGGATGGTTTTATTGTATTTTAGGTTGGTTTCTTGTAAACACAGGACTGAGGGTTGGAAGTCGGTGATTAGTCGGTAGACATCTGGTAGTTTTTTGAAATAACTATTGATATTCCATTAAACTACTGTTTATAATTATGCTTGATTGTGAGGGGAGGCATGGTTGAAGTATATAATATTGTTGTTTATTGTCATGTTTTTTTTTTTTTTTTGTGAGTTGTGTGGAAGTGTGGTGAATTATTATTTAGTTTGTTTATGCTTCTGATTCGTTAGAATCATAGAAATCTACATTTAAGATTTTTGTAAAACGGGTCAATCTGTTTTTGATGCTATTGTTTTGGAGAGTTGGTTTGATTTTCGTAATGATATCTAACAATTCTTCTTTTGAAATTTTGTATTCGTTGTAAATAGTTGGAGGTTCAAACGGTCCTTGATGATTTTCAAATATATGTTTAAAGAGGTGTAGTCAATTTTACAATAATTTTCTGAGGAAAAATAGTTCTGCAGGTTTAAGATATGTGTCGATGTTTTCGAGAAATTTTGTTATAGACGTCGATTTGGTTTTCGCACTCTTTTTTTCAGTTTTTTCATTTTGAGGGGGGGGGGGGGCTCCTGGTTCAGTATAGGATATTTGACACCTCGTATACTCTAATGAATGGTTCAGGACAAACATCAAACTGAGACGTAGTATAATATTGTTCTATTGTTCCATCTTTGTTACCTAGCTCATAGAATTCTCCATATTTTATTGATACTACTGAAAATAGAATAATTCTTGAATCTCCTCTACCTCCATCCACATCTGGTATGGTGACTCGAACAGTATCACCGATGCCGTAGCGCTTTTATGCTAAGGTCTCTTTGGGACTTGACCATGCTCTGAAAAGTTAGACAAATATTAGAAATATAATATCCTATAATGAGAATTGACAAATAGCGTTGTGGCGTTATGGAGCCAATTAGTGCACGGCCTAACGTATATTTATGTATTAAAGACAATATAGAGTGGTTTTTAATTTAATATTTAATAATTTTTGGGCACATCAAAGAAATATAGTATTTTTGTGTATAATACTATAAAATTATAAGTAATCATTTTATAATAACATAATTAATTTAAATAATCATAATTATGGTTAAGATTAGTTTTTAAAAAAAATTACCTCTTTTCACACAAATTACAAATATGTTATATATTAGCGCCTTCGATTAATTCTGCTTGATAATTACTTCCACAAGACACACATTTTAGGTATTTCTTCATCCTACAAAAAAATAAATTGGTAATTTTATATTGTATTATAACCTTTTTATTATATTTACTATTTACCTGATTAGCATCGACAGAATTTCCTTCTTCACTGTTTACCTTAATATATTGCAATACGTTTTATAAATCTTTTTCTGATGATATACTATATTTGGTAGATGAATAGATGTGGACAATCCAATTTTCATATCACTACCAGACATTATTTGATATGGCAATCTTTTTATCCCACTGTGAAACGTTCTGTTCTTCATTTATTGTATAAACCTCAAACACTCGGACCAAGATTTTGAATTATTTGTTTACATATAAGTAGTTAAAATATTTTGGATATCTTGGTTTGCCCTTGCAACATTACCTTGTGATTGGCTGTGTCGGGGCTTGCCGTGTAAAATTTTCAAATTATTCCACATGCATTTTAAAGCATTAATTATTTGATTTACGAATTTTCTTCCATTATCAGATTGAAGTATCATTGGAGCACCAAAAATACAAAATATGTCTATAATATGTTTCGCAACTTCTTCAGCTCATTTGGTTTTTAAAGCTCTTATTTGTACAAACTTTGTAACATGGTCTTTATAGACAATAATAAAACGATATTCCACGTCTCGTCTGCTTGTGACTGAATGACAATAAGGTCAACTTGAGCTCTACTATTCATTTCAGAGAATATTATTGGTCTTGTAACACGTTTTACTCCGAACACAATTAAATTTCAACTGACGTAATACTCTATAGCCCGTATAGGTTAGGTAGTGCTTTTAATATAAAATAGTTAGAATTTAATATTGGGAAATAAACATAAAAAGTTTACAATAAATGATTGCCAGTTAAGTGGGTAGTGAGAGATGTGTTATAGTGTACCTATTGTTACTATTATTTATTATTATCATAGCTAGTTAAAATGACATCTTAACTTTGTACGATTTTCATAACATAAAAACAGCACCATAAGTTATTTCATATCTTACATAGAGTGATTTTATATTTTGAGTGTTTACTTTATCCAACTACTAAGGATAATGTGCGCTTTAGCCGTAACATATATAATATATATTATAAACTATATTGTAAACTCGCAAGAGTTTAATAAAAGCTAAAAGAAAAAATGTAAATTAAAAATAAAACATTTATTGTGTAAATAATAAAAGATTGACGAAGTTAGAATTAAAAATCTAGTTTTCATTACAACCTATTAGTAACATAATGACGTGTTCTATGTAACACCACCACACTCGTAGGCACTGCTAGTCACTAAGATGAGTCCTGGAAAAATTATTTTCAAGCATCACCTTATAATATGTTTATTTACATAAAAATTAAAAACCATTGTTAACATTTTGACAAATTTCACATTGATTAGGATCACATCCATCAATGCTTCCTTGACATTTTGATTCATTATAATAACCTTGCCTATTTTTAACACAATTTTTGAAAATATGTCCAATTACTAAGACAATTAGTAAACCGGTAAAACCCATAAATCCATAAATCACAGTTTTGGAAATTAAACAATAGTCTTTATTTTCTAAAGTAAAAAGACTTTTATCTGAGGGATGTAATTCATCCCAGTGTATTGTCTTTAAAATCGATTTTTTGTGTTGATTCTGTAAATAAAATACAAATATATTGTTATATTATCATATTTTTGAACTACATAAAATATCATTAATTATTATTCAACATACCTATTATATATCATAATCTATAAGTTTTTATTTGGTTGGAAACTTATTTCTTATTTCATTTCTAGGAACTACATATATCGTTGAAACGTACTTAACGTAACGAAATAGATTTCCATGGAAAACATTTTGTTTGAAATGTATACTATGGTAATGGTTTGGAACTTATAGCACTTATATAATTTTCAAAATGGTCGCTTAAATATTTCAATATAAACACTCAAAAAACTAATAAGCACTTAAAATATTACATTAACCATTAAAATCAAGGTAAAAAATATGAGCACAATTTTTTCTCTATACTATATAAGTTTAATTTTAGATTCTAAACAAAGAGATAAATGTATTGATTTAAAATTTTATAATGATGAATGATTATTTTGTTTTTTTCTGTCTGTCATCAACATTTGAAATAGTAAAAATGTTCCGATTTTCGACATCAGCATCTTTTTTGAAAGAAAAAAAATGAATCTAATTGGCACTTATGGGAGGTCAAAATTTTTTTTCAAAGCAGATTTTGGAAGCGCCTTGAATGACAAAAAAAGTGAAAAAACAATTAATTTTTATGTAAATGCCATTTTTGGAAAAATTAATTTTATCTTTTTTTTTGAAACTCAAAAACTGTAGACTCGTGAAATTTGCATCAAATATTTATTTTAGCATTCACCATGAATAGTAATATTTTTAAATATTTTTCTAATTTTGAGCTATTTAAAGCCTGGAGATAGTTTTCAAATTTTGTAAAATAGTTTATGCATTTAATATTTCTCATAAGTTTCTTTAATGGATGAACAAAATTATTAAAGATTTTAGATTATTATTATTAAATAAGTAGTTAATTGTTACTACTACCTACTAAATATAATAATAAATGTTTTTAATAAGTAAAAATATATATTTTCTTGTTTATGTATAAAAAAGACCCAGCACATTCTGCCCCGAGTCCACAACATAAATAAATCCAACCCTGGTTACGAAAGAATACACTTCCAATAAAATACATTTCTAAATAAATTCATGGTTCCGACATTACATTTTCAAACTGAATGCTTTCTGATGAAATATGTTTCTACTAAATGTGATTAAAAATAAATGTGGTTCCTAAAAATGTTTTTCAAGATTAAATGTTCCTACAAAATATTTTTTGTGAGTGAGTAGGCCATGTCTGGAGGTAAAATGGAATTTTACTGATAGGTAGTCCTGATAGGATAAATAAACGGAAAAAGATCTATTAATTGCCCTAGACAGCGCTGGATATACATGGTGCACAATAATCTAAATAAGTCATCAGAGGGGTCAACAGACAACAATAGTGGCATTGTGGATAGTTGGGTGAAGGAATACAGGAAAGGCAGAAAAAGAACTTCAAAGACCGCAAAAACTGATAAATAGAAGTCCCTATGTTTGTACCTTATACATTAAAAAAATACTTACCGATGTTTACGGAAATGTTTTACGAGGTTGTTCTTAGTAATATCAGAAAAGTTTATAGAATAGCTTGAACTGCTTTCGAAAAAATAACGAGTGCTATGTCTAATCCGACATGGGTGGATTGCCTATCTTGGTCGTAATAGTTCACAAAGAAAATTATACCGATGTCGATTTGCAAGTGAACATAGGTAAGGACACTTCAAAAAAGATACCCCGGATATAGCACTGAATTTTATATTCGTTAATTTTTCCATCGCAAACTCGGGTTATATAGCTAGTTATAATACCTAATATAATAAAATAAATGTGATTTATATTACATACTGATTGATCACCAGCGTATATATAAGGATACAATTTTGGATTCCTGAATACGTTCATTGATTCATCTACTGGTTTATCAACGAATTTATCCAACGAATGAGGGTTGGACATGACCAATTGTATATAAGTACAGAAAAATATAAGTATGCGATACATTTAAGAATATTACATTTGTAGAATTAAGCTTTGTTATAAACAATACTCTAAGCAACAGAAAATGTTTGGTTTTTTAATAATTTAATATGTTTTATGTTTGAAACAAATGATTAATATTAGTTAAAACCTAAAAGATATAAACAGTGGTCAATGTTGAACAAAGATAACCAAACAATTATTTAGATAAGATAATAGATAATCCATTAAAAAAGTTATCTAGATAAGATAATAAATCAACGGCGAGATACAGTTATCCCGATGTGGTGACACAGCCGGTATCACCACTCGCTATCGCGAGTCAGTCTGACCCGGCGGTCGTAGTGGTTTTGTATTCTCTTTGTGTTATTGTATATATATTCCGCGAATTATTGTCCCCGCCGAACGCTCGACCGTTTCGGCGGTCAACCGACTTTCGCGCCCGAGTCTCAAGATTTTTGTCCGTTCTTCTTTTTTCTACGCCCGACTCGTCAAGTCGAACTTTTGTTTTGTCACAGATTTCTCCACGAACCCTCGCGACAAATCTTGTGATCCGCACAGTTAATGTACACCATTGTTTTGAACCGTATTGATTTTGTTTAGTTTTAAATCAAATAAAAACATCGTAAGGGCAGCGTATTTGTTGTACGTTTACCGAAAATATCCGAGTACTCTTTTTATTCGATTTTGCACTCCTCGTGCAAGTACTCGAACGCGTTTCTTACGCAATAGTAAATCATTGGTCGGTAACCGGCATAGACCTTATACTAATAGACTGGCCTTGCCTATAGAGTTGCTGTGGTAGTAGCCGGTCAGACATACAGCAGTGATGTACAGTATAATCACATCAGTGTAGTCATTTTCCGTTGAGTACAATGTACAATAATACCGTACTATTATCATTTATCTTTTTTCTTATGGGAATTGGGAATTGGGATGGGCTTTCATGGCACTGTAACTACTAACTACTATTTATTAACTAATTATATATTATATATTTATATATAAGTTGTCTCCTCGCAGTCTTAGCGTTCAGACGTGTTTTCTTTGTGTCGTACTACCTATATTATCTCGCTGCGTATTATCGCTCTTATTTTAGTTGTGCGTTAATTATGCCGTCGTCATCGGGCGGCACAAATCGTGCCGGCCAAAATCAGATTTCAAACAAGCTTAAAAATCAACAAGTCAAAAACACTGCCGGCCCCGGTTACCAGGTAGTCGGCAAAAATGGTAAGCCAATCAAAAATACTTCTTGTCCAGTTTCACCAAGTTTTCAACAAATTATTGACAACCCGCCGACTCTAGATATATTAGCTCCGCATTTAATTATAGCTCTTTATCTACACAAACCGCAATTACGCCTGGGTCTACGGCTATCGATATGGATGTGATCGTTAATGATCGTTCTAATGAGTTCGATACTGGTTCTACGTCTTCTTCACTCAATGCTACTTCTATTCAATCTACCTTCCCTACCAACAACGATATGTCCAACACTAATAAACATATCAACTTATTACAAAAGTCGTTTGCGCCAGATTATATCGGGCCTATAACCATTCTCGTTGAAAGTACGGACGCTAATATAAATTTAGGAAACTGGCATCCTATTAAGGCCGCTAAATTTTTCTCTAACAATTTCTCTGGTATTACTAATATTAAACCTGCGGGTTCAAAAAAAATAAAAATTTCTTTCGACACAATTTTTAATGGTAATTGCTGCTTGAATTCAAACATCTTAAATGAGAATAACTTTAATGCAATTATACCTTCTACGCTAATTTTTTCTTACGGAATAATAAAATTAGACACTGCAGTCTCAGAAGCTGAATTTGTCGAAGGCGTCCGATCTTCAGTCAAAATTGATGCATTCAAACGCGTCAGTATTAAAAAAGATGATAAAATCGTTTAAACCCGTATAGTTGAACTTAAATTCGTCGCTTCGAAAATACCATCCATAATTTCTGTATTTAATATGATTTTTGATGTCAAGCCCAGTGTCCGGTCTCCCGTTCAATGTAATCGTTGTCTACGTTTTGGACATACACAAAAATATTATCGTAGCTGTCCCAGGTGCAGTCACTGCGGTGAAAACAATCATTCGGTTGATTTATGCCCACGCGCTCAAGCCACTGATCCTGTATGTCTCTTCTGTAAGCAACCTCACTTAGCCACTGATCGTAGTTGCCGTGAATGGTCCACTCAAAAAGAAATTAAACACATCATGGCCACCGAAAATATTTCCTATAAGGATGCCTTAATTTTTAAAAAAAATAATTGTTACACTACTGCTTTTTCTTTTTCCGATATTGTTAAGAGCCAGCCTCCAATTTCTGAAATATTAAAACCAAATATCTCTCTAGAGGAAGAAAACTTCCCCAGGCTAAATAATCACCATCATTATTTCAATTCTAGGAAGACAAAACAAAAATCTCGCTCCCCGATTTATAAAGGCAAATTAAATTTACCAGTTGAACCTCATTTTTCTTCACCTAATGGTTGCTGTTTAACCAATCTCCCTAATCAAAGCCTTACCGAAGACAATAACTCTGCTGATCTATCTTGGATCCATTCTCTTTCTCTTAAGCTCTCTGAATATCTTATAAATTCCCCCTCCCTATTTTCCCCTTTCTCACCCGCCTCTCTTCAGTCCCTAATTGAATCTTCTCTAAATTCACTCCTTAATATTCCAGATTCTAATTTCACTTCTGATTAGTCTTGTATTATACACCAAATGTCCTCACCACAGTTTAAGAAAATACTAAATATATTTGACTCAAAAACTAACATATTACAATAACAAAATAATTTAAAATTACCATGGCATTTTTACAAAAATATAAAAACCAGAATATTTCCAACAATTACACTAACATTATTCAGTGGAATGTGAGAAGTCTCCCTGCACGTCTCCCATCCTTACAACACCTCCTATCCGACCATAAATGCTTAATTTCACTTCTCTCTGAAACCTGGCTTTTACCTTCAAGCGCCCTTACAATGCCACAGTTCAAAATCTATAGATCCGACCGCTCAGATGGCTATGGTGGTGTGGCTATTGCTGTCCAAAACTCCTTCAAATCCAAACTAATTCCTTTAGATATCGCTACCAGAAATAGATTTACCCACTGTAAAATTGACATCATAGGTATCGAAGTGCATCTTATCAATTCACACCCTCCTTTAAAATTTTGGTCCTGCTACATCCCCAGTAATTCTAATGTTCCTTCCAATTTATGGCATGAATTTTTTAACCTGATATCGCATAATACGCTACTTGGTGGCGATTTTAATGCATTTCATCCCGCTTGGGGCTCTCAACTTGCATCCCGCCGTGGTTCTCTGATCTATGATTACATTAACTCATTAGGTCTTTGTTCTCTCAACGATGGTAGTCCTACACATGTGGGTCGCCCCAACTCAACTAACTCAGCAATTGACTTATCTTTTTGTTCCCATGATATAATCTGGTATCTATCTTGGCAAGTCCTCAATGATCCTCACGGTAGCGATCATATCCCCATTATCATAACAGCTAATTTTAACAGGATCACTGATCCTGTACCATCTTGTTCCGCCTTGAATTCCTCACCTCCAATCTACTTACCTTTCAACTTCAATAAAGCCAACTGGTCATCGTATTCTCTTCAAATTCATAATTCTATCTCTTCATTGACAAATTCTTCCTCTCCAGTTTTTTCCTATTCTACCTTCACTAGTATTATAAGCAACTCCGCCGATTCTACAATTCCTAAGAAAAGATTAAATACCAATCCTTATCCACCCTCCCCTCCCTGGTGGAATTCGGACTGCACCGAAGCTGTCAAAAACAGAACCCTTCTTTTTAGAAACTTTCGTCGCTCAAGCTCCATGTCTGACTTTATTAATTACCGAAACGCTTGTGCCCAAACCACAAGGCTATTAAAAAATGAAAAGAGGAAAAAATGGAAAAAATTTTGTTCAAATTTAAATCCATCTTTCCCCATACATCACCTTTGGTCAACAGCTAAGCGCTATAAAAACTGTATCAACCCTGTCAGACCTCCAGATAATGACGATTGGTTCGACTCTTTTTGTTTTAAAGTCGCTCCGTGCTATGTCCCTTCTATATCAGATGTTTGCCCTTCTGATCACTCTCTATACTCTCCACCTCATGTTCTCACTAATATTTTTACTATGTCAGAATTAAATTTAGCCATATCTTCATGGAAATCTACTGCGTCCGGTCTTGACAACATATCACCTATTATGCTAAAACACCTCCCTTCAAATGCTCTGGTTTACCTTTCATCTATTATGAATAACATTCTATCATCTAATCAGGTTCCTCCTTCGTGGACATCTTATCGTGTCATCCCTATCCCCAAACCTAATTCTAATGTTTCTTTTCGTCCAATTGCTCTCTCTTCCTTTCTTTGTAAAGTTTTTGAATATATGCTGAAAACAAGACTTGATTGGTGGCTAGAATCCAACTCTGTCTTACCTGCAAATTTGTTTGCTTTTAGGAAGGGTTTGGGTACCATGGAATGCCTCTCGACTTTCATTGATAACATTTACCATGCTTTTAATAATAAGGAATTCCTTGTCGCCACATTTGTTGACATCCGCGGCGCCTTCGATTCCGTGAACATTCCTACCCTCATTACCTATCTTCTCTCATTAAATGTCCCCCCTAAGTTCTGTAATGTTCTGTCTGCTCTCTTCAATTTCAGAAATCTTGTTTTCTTCTCTCCCTTTGGATCGTCAAATACTCGATCCACTTTCACTGGCCTTCCACAAGGTAGCTGCCTTAGCCCAATCCTATTCAATGTATATATGAGTATTGTTGAAAAGCATCTTTCTCAGTCTGGTCATGAATGTCTTATATACGCTGATGATTTAGTAATATTCTCTTCTAATAAACATCTTAACCTTACTATTGATAACCTCAACTCTGCCCTGAAGGATCTGAATGATATCCTAATCAAAGTGTCTTTTGATGTTGCCCCTGAAAAATGCAAATCGATCATTTTCACTCGTCGTAGATATTTAAACAACCTTAATACACATCTCAACAATTATGTTATCCCTTTTGTTCCCAGTATTACCTATCTTGGCATCACTCTCGACCACGATTTAAGATAGTATGGTTGCACAACGACCTATTAGAAAAATGTTATCACACGGCATACGGTTTGAATCGAAAAGTCACGTGATCTACGGGGACCCCCGCATACAGCGCTCATAACAGTTAAAATGAAAACTAATAGGTATAAATATATTTATAATAATCGTATATTATAATTTATAGGTAATAATAAATTATAATAATATCGTAGTCAGCCGTTCTTCATTTTAACTAGCCCTCTGGTCTACCTGTGAGTTTATGCAGTAACAAAATTAATAATAGTACCTTATTACCAACTACATTAGTACATTGCTACAATTTTTCTGTTTTCGAGTCATCTTGTAAAATTGTTTAGTTAAGTCAGTTTAGTTATTTAATTATATTTTTAAAATATAACTATTAGAAAAATGCCAGTATCATGTTGTGTACCTTTGTGTCCATCTAAATCCAATTCCTCAAAGACTAATTTGTTTCAAGTACCTACTAATGATGTTTTAAGGATTCAGTGGGCAAATGTTTTAGGAGTTACTTTTAAAAAATATTCAAAAGTATGTATTAAACATTTTAAAAAGGAAGATTGTAATTAGTACTTGGGAGTCTGGCAAAGGATTCAGCAAGTACACAGTCAGTATAAAATTATAATTAATTTCTGTTTTATTATTTTTCTTAAAATGAATATTATATTGTTCATTTTTAGATTTGTTTCAATAGAAGAGTAGAGGATATCTTACCCATCCAGACAGCAATCTGTTCCAAATTATAAAAGCATTGGAAAATTCTCTTACAAAATGTATTGATTCTCCAAATGCTTTTGAAGAAACCTATGAAGACTTCTGTAATAAAAATATTTATTTTGAATTTCCATGTGCAGAACACCGGCTGACTATATTAACGGATATTTGTACTCATTATATAATAATGAGAATGCGACAATACACTTTTATGCAAAACCAAAACAGCAAAAAATTAAACAAAACTAAAAAAAAATTATCTAAATTAGTTAACACATAGATATAACACATAGTCAACCCAATTACTTAGTTAAACCATAAAATAAATATAATTTCTCCATACTACAAATATGTATAATACAGTTTTGATTTTTAGTTATAATATTTTAAATACTTTGTAGAATTTGTTAATAACAATTATGTTTGTCTATTGAATAATAAATAATATTTATTATTATTAATTAATTAGGTAATTATATAAATATAATATATTATGTTGACTCAAAATAAAACTAAAAAAAATTGTTATTAGTACCTATATTCTAAGGCCGCTTCATAAATAATAATATATTATTGTAGTAGTACTTTTAATAGTCCACTAGAAGCGCTAGCAGCGGAGGTCCGATTTAAATTCGATGCCGTCTTATCATAGCTCGTTGGGCAACCATACTATCTTAAATCGTGCTCTCGACCCCAAATTGCGCTGGATTCCACATATTTCAACTCTCACGGCGTTTGTTTCTCGATGGTCCAACTTCCTCCGATCGGTAACTGGTACTTGGTGGGGCTCTCACCCTTCAAGTCTATTATCTATATATTTGTCTATTATACGCTCCAAACTTGATTACGGTTGCTTGCTTTTCGGATCGGCTTCCTTTTCTAATTGGAAAAAAATCAATAAACTCCAAGCCTCAGGCATCAGAACCATTATGGGTTACGTCAATTCTACACCTTGCCCTGCTATGGAGGTTGAATCTACCTGCCCACTATTTAATATCAGATGCCGCTGGCTTGCCGGCAAATTTCTCTTGAAATCATTATCCTATAGCGATCACCGTATCTTTGACACTTATTACTCACTGTACCTTAATTGGCGATATGTTCCTAAATCTATGCCCGTATTATCAGTTATAGCTCATTCTATCTCAAATTTCCACCAATATATTATTAATTCAACTAAACTCCCTCTTTATGAGCAATCCTACGACTCTCTTATCTTTCCCCCTCAGATTCATTCTGATAATAAATTTTTTGATCTATCCTCCAATGATTTTAAATTTATGTCTTCTTCCTCGGTCAATGCAGCCGTTTTGAATTATCTTAATGAACGCTTTTTTCTTAAAAAAATAGATACCAAACGACATTAAAAACATAACAATTTATTATGTAATATAATATTCAAAATAATAAAAATAAAATAATTGTATTAAATTTGAACACACATTTTTCTTTCTTAACAAAATAGATATTAGATACCTACTAAACATTTATAAATTTATAATGTAATATAATATCCAAAATTATAAAAATAAAAATTAACTTGTCTAGAAAACAATATCTGTTAGGTTTTTTTAACATATAAAAAAGAAATTAATTAATATGATACTTCATTATTTTTTGCAATTATTAAAATTATAAATATACTATGGCCTAACCATACAATTTTCTCACCTAATATTATTCATTACTGAATAAAATTAATTTGGTAAGTTTTTTCCTAATACCTAAATGCATTTTTTCTTGTTGTTTTCCAATGCTTTTTAATTTAAGGTGTACATAAGAACTTATAATTAATGTTAATAGTTGGTCCCTATGATTAGTAAACAATGACTGGCCACTGACATGATTATCCATCCCACTAAATACAGACCCATACACCTCTCTTTTTCTTTCTAAATAAATCTTATTCATGAAATTTTTAGAAAATGTGAATTTCAAATCTTTGCATTTAATTTTCATTTCAATAACCTTACCATATATATATGATACATCTTTGCTTGGTTTCACTAATGCATTATTTCTATCTTTTAATTTAATTAAAAGGCTATTATTTTATCTTAAGTAAATCTGTTATAAACATGGTGATTGGTGGGTAGATTAATAATTGTTATTAAACATTCAAAATTCTTAATTATAAAATAATTACTTGTGTAAAGAGACATCCGAATCTGCCTTGTAACCAACTTTACAAATGCAACATTTGTAGCCCATTTTGACAAATAATAAACAACGTAGTATAGGACTATAAAAGAAAGTTACGTATTAACTATTAAGCAAAAACAAATAACTATGAATCTTTTAAATTTTTACGTTAAAACATGTACCAGGTACTCGCATTGATAATACAATACAATAATAATTATTATCGTGCAGTCACAAGTCACACAAGATGAGCGCGCTCTATCGATGACCGCCGCGCTGTACGTGTATAAATGGCCTGTCTATTAAGGCGGATTTTTACTATACACGCGAGCGCATAAGTGCATACAAATCATTTGCTGTGATTGGTTGTTTAGGTTAGGTTACCACACGATTACTCACATTACCGTGTTGTTGGGCATAGCTGAACATTTTTCGTGTACACGGCACACGCATTAGTGGAAACCCGCCTTTAGTATAAGGTCTATGGTAACCGGGCTAGCACAGCTTACGCCCCGCGTTATCAATCACACCAATAAGTCTATACACCTGATAGAAATTATGATTAGAAAATTAAAATTAATTATTACTAATACTACAAATGAAATAATCACCTACATCGTTTATGTTCTTAAAGATATTTAGTTTGCCACAGAAAAAATCATAATGATTGGCCATATTGCCCTGCCACAGCTAGTGTTAACTTGAACAATCTAGGTTACCTGTCATTAAACCGGAAGCATATCCATAGGCCTGAAATAATTAATAAGCCATTAGCATTCTTTAGATAAGCGATTTCTAAAAGAGTCCTTACACTTGGAAATGTATCCTTTTCTGTTAGACTAGTGTGCAATCAGGAAATTGTCAAGTAAGTATAACCATGAAACAATAAAACATTTAATTGTTCTTAAAAATTGAAAATGTAGTCACCCTGAAGCAGCAGAAAACTATACATATCTTCAAACAGAACACAGGGTTAAAAGACAGCGACGTTGTAGGCGACCCTCTCTTCCCAACTCACTAGATCATTTAGTACAAATATTAAATAATCCCACCAACGAAAAATACAGTCACATGATTCGAAGACCTCCGACTAGGTAAAAAAAAATATATATATTAATAGTTTAGTAATAAAAGCAAAAAGTTAATCATAGTATTCATAACAAATCAATCACTTACATGATGAAGTATACTAATATATTTTTTAATACGCAGATTTTTCCGAAGTGATTGGCCTTTGGTAGTGGATGGCAACCAAGTAGGTGTTGCATTTGCCAATATGGAAACAATAGAGAGGTATCGAGCAGAATTGGGCACTGTTGTTGTAGCTGGAATTGATGGTAAGTTCAAAACAGTTCCTAAAAGTCCACCAGAACTTAAAAAGGGTGTTTTTTTTACATTCCAGATAGTGTATAGGAGTGTAGTAAGTAGAATTTACTAAAAATAATAATAATTATAACAATAATAATATTGTATTAAAATTAAAAATGTATTGTATATTGAAGAGAAAATGTTAAAAAAAATGTGTACAATAATATTTTAAGCATAAAGAATAATTGAATAATCATCATGTGGCAACAAGTAATTATTAATTTTAATAAAAGCTGACCAATAATAAGTCCAAATACAAATGTAGAACAACATGTAAGGGAGGCAGCATGTGGTATACAAAATAAACAGGGATCTCTAATGAGTTAATTTTGAGGTCAGCTAAGCGTATAAGGTTTAAAAGTTACTGACGTTCAATTTTAATTTGCGATAAAGTTTTTTTCTTGCACGTCATATTTTGAAACTTTTTTTTGTGCATATAAATATATGCTCTAATCATAGTTTATCAAGTAAATGGTATACCTTGTACTTTGCAGTCATTCCCAATGGTATATGCATTCTTCATTTCAAATTTCAATGAACCAAGAAAGCTACCAAGCCCTTCTGAATGTAATCCGTAATTTGCTGCCATTAGATTACGAACAACTGTGTTTCATAACAGATTTTGAAATGCCACTAATGAATGCAGTTCAAACTGTAATGCCTGAAACTAAATTGATGGGTTGTTGGTTTCACTTTTGCCAGGTATATATAAGTAAAAAGAGTACAAACTTTGAATGGCATTTTCAACACAATCTTCGAATTTATCTGAATTTCATTTCAAAGACAGTCATAAGATACAGCAAACGGAGATTGAACAGTGTGTACCATCTTTTTCAAAGTAGCCCTATTGCAGCCAGAGTTTTAAGAATGGTTGTATAAGCATTATAGTAGTAGAGCATTATAGTAGTTTTCTTTTTTTTTATTTCACAATTACAGGTATTTGCTTTACCACATTTACCTGCACACAGAGGTCATCCAGATTGTTCTCAACATGACATTAATGATGGTTTCAGGGCTATCATTAATTATGTTCAACAGTTTCCTGACATTGAGGAACATATGAGAACTTTCCTCATTGGATACATTGAAAGATACTGGTTGTCTCAAGTTGGACCAAGGATTTTGAGCATTTTTGGATGTGAATATAGGACCAATAATTATTTGGAATCGTTTCATTCAATCGTTTTGTTCTTTAACCCTAGTATTTTATTCCGCATATCCAATTACCCATTGTTACACTTGTTATTTAATTAAGTATTAAAATATTTTTTCATTACAAATATTACTTACATTAAGTAATTTATTTTACAGTTTGAATTTTAATACAAATATTAAAATAAGTATTGTACAAAATGGCACAAATGATATCGTTCTATGATAATATTGATATGATATATTTAATTGATCTAAAACCGTAGTACAACATTTTATAATGACGAATTTTAACTTATTTTTCTGTTAGTAAATACTCCACATTATAGACATTTATTATTATTTATATCTCATAGGTTATAGTATTTTTAAATTCCGAGCGGAGCGATTAAATGTAAAAAGTTCAAGTAATTTTCAAAAGCGCTAGGAAAAATAAAAATTTATTTTACACAAAATCGGTTTTCGACAAAATTGATTTATAAAATTTAAAAACTATTTTGTAATTAAAAATATATAAAATGTTCAATTATATGTAATATAGATATAAGGATTGAAAATTAAAAACTTATAAATTATTATTATATTTTTTTTAATATATCAACACCAGCCGTTACGTACACTCAAAACGTTTTGGCAGTTTAGTATAAGATAACGCCAAAACCAAGCCATTTATAAATTATTATAATAATAGGTAATGCAAATTACCTTCAATAACAAGTTCTTGTAGACTATTCGGTTTTTTCGGGTTTAAACTGCTTCTTTGTTTACGAATACTTCTTTTTATTGAATCTTCGGATGGTAATTCAATTAATATCTCTTCTGGTACATTTTGTACAGCTTGAGCGAAAATTTTTCCTGGATTGTTACAAGTCTGAAGTGAACATTCCTTTATCGTTTATTTGATTTTCATTGCTCCTATTGCACCTTTATTAGCACCATGACAGTGTTCTTCTTCAAATCGTATGATTTTTCTCATTTTCAAATTGGTAATTAACATTGCTGTACATTTCATTGACGATTTTTAGGAACATTTCCATCGGATTATGCTTTGGCTTATCTTTTTTATAGTATAAGCATTGATTATAGAATAGACAGATGGCCCATACAATGTTAGTATTTGGCGACTATACGTAGGATGCAGCCACTATGGAGCGCTAGTGTAGTCGGGATGCAAGGTGGTGGTACCCCCATCATAGATTTTTGGCATAGTTATACGGGGTGAAGGGAGGTAGCTTATCACGCGGTGCCTATCTAAAAATAGAATAATAATAAGAAATTGAAATGCTTGAAATAATTTTATTATCACTACTATCTTGTTAATCGTTCGCCGTACATTAGCCCACAACTCGCATTTAAGGATCTGTAGTGTGTACTGTGTAAACAACAAATCTATCCACTTGTCACATTCATTGTGAATTATTCATAAAATCATAACTCACATCTGAAGCATGTCTGGAAACAAGTGCCAATACTTAAATTGTGGCAAATCTAAGAAAACGTTTCCGAATTTAAAAATGTATCGTTTTCCAAAAGACGAAAGAAAAGAAACATGGATAATAAATTCAGGTAAGGAAATACTTTTAAATGTTCATGAATCATTAATTCGAATAGTATTTTGTCACTTCCTAATTAATAGTTATTCATTTGATTTATTAAAAAGGAAATATCTATTGTATGATAAGTGATTTATAAATTTAAAAATTTATCATTTATCTACCTACAAATATTATTTGTTATTATATTAACTTATTTTTGTAAATTTACACAGGAAACACAAGTTTGTTTTCTGTCGAACCAGATAAACTCCATAATAGGTACATTTGTCAAGAACATTTCCCGCCTGAGAGCTTTATTCAAAATTTTACTCAAAATCGTTTGATAGACACTGCTTTACCCTATAATTATAAATTTAAGGCACAGCCATGTTCATCAGGCTTTGACCAAAATGACAAATCTAAACAGGAGTATAATATTTTAAAAGCAACACCAACTAAGACATATACACGTTCAAAATCAGACATGATAGAATTAGTTTTTCCGAGCTCCCCTTCAATGTTTTCTACTCCTCAAAAAATGAAAATAACAAGTATAATAGACATGCCTAGCCCAAATTTAAAAAGGAAATCTGATTTGATTGAAATAGATACACCTAGAAAAATAAACCTAAAACAAAAATTAAAACAAAAAAACAAATTAATTCATAATAAAATAACTCACATTTCAAAATTAAAAAAAAAAGTTAATACTTTTAACACCCGTAATAATGTTAAGAACTCAATAAACATGCATAACTTTCCATCAATTAAATCCAAGGCAATTGTAACAATGCAATTAAAAGATAGGCGTCGTCCATGGACATTAAATGAAAAAAATTTAGCTTTAAATTTATATTATAAATCACCAACAGCATATAAATTTTTACGTACACAAAAAGTTAACTTACCCGGACCATCGACTATTCGTCGTTGGATTGGTCAATCAAAATTCTTACCAGGGTTTAGTAAATTATTTTTCAGCCATGTACAAAAAAGATTTGAGTCATCTGATTATAAAGAAAAAGCATGTACTGTTTGTATTGATGAGATGTATATAAAAGAATTTATAGAATATTCCAAAGAATTTGATTTTATTGAAGGTTTTGAAGACTTGGGTCATTATGGGAGGACCAATAAAAGTGCCAACTGTGTCTTAGTATTTATGGCTCGAGGTATTTATTCACCATGGAAATTTCCTATTGCATATTTTCTTGCTCATTCTGGAGTTAACAAAACCATTTTAAAAAATTTAATAATTGATGTTTTACAAAAGTTATTTGAGGTTGGATTGTGTCCAAAAATTTTAGTTTGCGATCAAGGCACAAACAACCAAAGCGCTTTAAAATCATTAAATGTTTCAGAAGACAGTCCATTTTTTTTTATTAACGACAATAAAATATTTTCTTTGTTTGATGTTCCACATTTAATTAAAAGTATAAGAAATAATTTAATTAATGCATGTTTTATAAAAGATGATAAAATAATCTCATTTGATGATATAAAAAAAACATACGAGTTGGACAAAGTAAATCATAAAAGTAGGTCTCTCGTCAAAATAACAGATGCACATATTTACCCAAGTTCTTTTCAAAAAATGCGTGTTAAATTAGCGGCACAATTATTAAGCAATTCCATGTCAGCAGCAATCCGAACTAGTATACAAACAGGACAACTTCAAAGTAGCACTTCATCAAATACTGCAGATTTTATTGAGTTTATTAATAATTTATTTGATTGTCTTAATAGCCGGTCTTTATATAGTAATAATCCATATCTCTGTGCATTAACTGATGTAGGTACTGTAAAAAAATGTTTAATTGGAGCTTCTCAATATTTCACAAATTTGCAAAAATTAAAAAAAGGAAAATTAACCCAACCACCCTGTTTTAAAGGTTTTACGCAAACCATTAATTGTGTATTGCAATTTTTCGAAGCAGAGAAAGCTAATGATATTGTATTTTTAATGACTAATCGTTTAAATCAGGATAAGTTAGAAAATCTTTTTAGTATTTTTCGACAAAATGGTGGTTATAACAAAAACCCAACAGCTAGAACGATTAGAACTTCAATAAGAAGTAATTGTATCTTTTCTTTATGTACATCTAAAGGGACTAATTGTGAGGTAACCCAAGAAGATAATAATCCAGTTATAATTGATCCAGTTAGACCAATAAATAAAGTAAATTTGAACAGTTCAATATTATCTTCAGATTCAGATACAGAATCTAACTCTAATTTATCTCTCTATTTTTTATCATCTGATGAGGACTCAGTTAATATTGATAACACTATTGGTGTTACTTTAGAAGACTGCTCTATTACATATTTTGCAGGATATTTGGGCTATAAATGTATGAAAAAATTTAATTGTAACCATTGTCAACTTGAATTATTCACAGATAAAAACTTAAATGATAAAAAACAATTACTTTTACTTAATAAAAATTATATTTCTTTTAATAATGAAAGTGGACTTAAAGCACCATCAAATAATTTCCATAATGTAATAAATAAAATTTTAAATATTTTTGAAAACAACTATAAAAACTATTTAAATAAAAAGAAAATTAGATTTCAATTAACTGAGCGTGTAAAAAATAATAAAACAGTTATAAAATGGTTAGATGAATCAATGCAAAACTGTATAGAGCATAAAATGTATATAATTGATCAACTTTTAATTTGTAAAATATTTAATAAAACAAAAATGTTTTCAACCACATCCAAATTAGCTAAACTTTCAAAATTAAAAATATTAAACCACATTTAAATATAATAATAATATTTTCATTAATTATTCTTGGTTCTGACAATGTACCTACCTATGAGAATTGCTGCTAGTGTCTACATGCTACAGGATCCATAGTGTCACTAGGAGACTCAAAATATATATTATATTGTAACTTATTATAACTGTTGATTTATAATATAATATTATTACCTATATAAACAACTATGTTTTTATTTTTTCCATCAACATACCTTGTTAAAGACAACAATATTATTTAGGTGGTGTAAGTGAACCTTGCATCATATCATTTTTAGATGTTCAAGTGTGTACCTTGAAATATGATGTATTTTAGTTTTTAGGCCCAGTAGTAAAGATTAACTCAGTATTTTTAAAATTGAATACTATTTCATTGTTGAAATCAAAACATTTTATTAAATGGCTGAACATAGTTGTTTGAAAAGAATGATTCTAGCTAAATAGTAAATGCTCATATTAAAATTAAAAAAAGGGGGTAAGTGGATGTAGCTTTGCTGTACATTAGGTGTTTAGAAGGTTGCTGCAATGGATGGTATTAAATTTGAATTCAATGATATATCATTGTATATGAAAAATGATAATGAGCCGAGACGGTATGTTAGTCTAGGACATTTTATATTGTTATTACTTTTTACTTATAATATGGTACCATTGAAAGTTTTGCAGCTGCTGACAATTTTGAATTTATGGAATTAGTTGATTATATTTTGATAATAATACAATTGTCGATAATAAAAGTAATAATAATAATTGATAACGAACGCGATAAACAATATTGTGGTTGCTGTAATCATTGATTATTCTATAATCAATGCTGTAATTAATAATTGTTGATTGATACAACGCCATCTATAGGCATCCTGTCGAAATATTATTTTAGTCGCCGAATACTCCTATGCCGTGGGCTATCTGTCTATTCTATAATCAATGGTATAAGTATACCCGTCTAGTGAAATTTTATCATTTCCCTTGTTTGATGTAAGAAGTTCCATGGTCAAACACTTAAACTACACTCGCGTACAACTCGAAACTATATGATAGGTATCTGTATATTTTGGTACTGTGTAACTATCAAACTATAGATTATGTTAATTAATTGTCATGTACTATCTACAGATACGATTTGTCAACCCAATTTATTTTATAAATAAAATAACAAGTATAGTGGAAATATCGTTTTATTTATACTGTAACGGGAGACTTTTTTTCCGTTTACCCTTCTTATTCATATCAGAATAATTTTGATATTATGCTTAGCGACTTCAATGATTGGTCTTCATAAATATTGGTATCATTAAAAAAAAATTATCTAATAATATTTAGTAATGCAGTAGCATTTCAATATTTAATATTGATAATTGAAATATTCATTTTCTGAATTCATTGTTTTTTATTGTTTCAGCAAAATACAGCTGGACCACAATCAATTTCATAACAAATTATTTATTAGATCAAACTTTTTGTAGATTTTTGATAAGAAGAGTAAGCTCATGACAAATATGAAATCTGCAAACAACACCATTATTTCTAAAGAGATAAGATGAGAAGATGTTTTTAAAACGTATAAGATAGATTTTCCTAAATGTGAAAAGAAATATTACCATTCAAATTGTATCAATCCGCATTGCTTATCTGAACTTAGAGAACTACATGTCGATGCTAAACCAAATTTTATGCTTCAAAAAGCAAATACTTTTGTCGGATTAAATAATTTAGGATCAACTTGTTATATTAACAGTTTACTCCAACTATGGTTTCACAACATTAATATTAAAAACGCAATATTAAATTGGGATCCCATAAATGATGAAAATGGAAAACAAAACCACACTCTTTTCATTGAAAACGCATATGAGCCCATGGCTGCAATTGGTCAACTTCAATTAATATTTGCTTTGATGGAGTTTGGCAATCAGCCAACAGTAGATCCTAAACCCCTCGTAACTTGTTGTGGTTTTAATGCTGCTATGGAAGAGAATTCGGAAGAATTTCAAAATTATTTATTGAGTATTGACATTATTTCAAGATCAGTCAAATTCACAATCAAATGTGTCCATTCGAGAAATGGTAAAAAATAATTTTTTTTGCGATTATTACAGTGTCATTACATGTTTAGCGTGTAAAACAGAATCAATAACTTCTTCACAATTTGGGCAAATTTATTTAAATATTAAAGGTCATAAAACCTTAACTGAAAGCTAGCAAGAGTATTTTAATAAAGATAACATGACAGGGGACGAAAAATATTTTTGTGTCACAAGTAATTTAAACAAAATGCTGTTCGTCAAATTGTATTAACTTCATTACCTCATCTAATACATTTAAAACTCACGCGCTATATGTATGATAACAATTTAATGAAGGTAACAAAATTAAGAACGGAAATAACATGTCCTTACACTATAGATTTGTCAAAGTATTTGATGTATCATATGCATCATCAAAGGACCACTATAAGTTTGAACTATTTGGGGTTTTGATACACAAAGGCCCAAGTTCAAATGTTGGTCATTTCATTACACACATTAAAGATCTCAAAACCGAAGAATGGTATGAAATAAAAGATGAAATCGTGAAAAATTTGAATACCTACAATTCAAATGTGCACAATGAAAACATATTTAAGGGATTTACATCAAATCAACACATCAACATTCAAACAAACGAGTTCAAACTTAATGATGCTTACATGTTGGTGTACATAAATACTACCATAGTAATGAAGGTAAAAACAGAAACATCTTCCTGCACATTATCACAACGACTGGCTCAATGTGTTAAAAGCTGTAACAATGATTGTGAAAAAAATTATCATTTGACATTGGAATATAGACTCTCATTAGCAAATTTCGTCAGAAAAATGAAATCTACAAAAATAAAAAACAATGAAGGCGATGCTATTTTGATGGAGTGGCTAAAATCATTTAGGCTCTCAATCCCTGATAATAAAGTCAACAAAATAGACAACAAATCCATAGTATGTTCTCGTTATAAACTCAATCCTAATGCATTACACACAGTCAAATACATAGGAACAGAACTGACTGATAGACTGTATGGTTTGTATGAGGAGGTTCCAAGGCTTAGGATAAATTCATCATTATGTGAGGCTTGTGTTATAAATAGATATACTGTTTTTTGTATGTGTAACTTAAATAATGAACATAGGCAATTAATATCCAGGACTTTAAAATTGGCCTCCGCGAGTAATCATTCAGAAGACAATTTCCCCGTCTATTTTTTAGGAATAAAATCGTTTAAATTTTAGCAGCAAAATTATTTGAAGATGTTTCAACATTTTCTTAAATTTAACAATATACTCCCTAATGCCATACTGCCAATAAATGAAGAAGAATTAGTTCCTGCTTGTAAATCATTAATAGGAGTTGTAGACAATACCATGGTCAAAGAAAGTTTAAAAGAAAATGATAACAAAGGTAGAATATTAATAGAACCCGATTCTGCGATAGCAATTGATAAATACTTCAAATCCTTAGAAACTCTACGCAGTCGCATAATGCTCATATCCAACATCAACATTAATAGTTTGAAATAAAAACATTTATAGGCATTCATTTACTAATTGGAGTTTATGGCCTCCCTCGCGTTCGTATGTACTGGCAACAGAAATCGAGAATTAATATTATCGCTAATAACATGCAAAGAAATAAATTTTTTCAACTGCGGAGAACATTTCATGTTGTCAATAATGATACGATTCCTTGCAACAATAAAGATAAATTTTTTAAAGTGCGTCCTTTGTATAACTGTTTAAAAAAAAAATGTAATTCGCTGGAAATTGAGCGTAATTTGAGCGTAGACGAGCAAATGGTCCCATTCAAAGGGCAAAGCTACGTCAAATATTATATGCGTGGAAAACCACATCCTTGGGGCTTCAAAATTTATTTATTATGTGGGTCAAGTGGTCTTGTGTATGATTTGTTAATGTATCAAGGAGGAAATACAGAAATTAACGAGCAAGAAAAACAAATTTACGGGTTTGGTGGAGCAGTTGTTCTAAAACTTATAAATGATATAGTAAAACCAAGCCAACATTATTTATACTTTGATAATTTCTTTACCAGTTTTAATTTAATTCATGCATTAGATGAAATGAAAATTTATGCCACCGGTACGGCCAGAACTAACCGTTTTATGAATCCACCTCTACTTAGTGATAAAACTATGTCCAATTTAGGTCGTGGTGCTTCTTTTGAAATTTCTTCAGCTGTGCCTAATACTAATATAGGTATGCTAAAGTGGTACGATTTAAAATCAGTTGTATTAGTGACTAACTGTGTTACATCAGGGACGCCTGATACGGTAAGACGATGGAATAAAAACAAAACAATTTACGAAAAAGTTGATCGCCCAGAAATTATTCGAAACTATAACACTTCAATGAGAGGTGTTGATAAACACGACATGCTTATTAGTTTATTTCGAACTCATACAAAATCTAATAAATGGACCTTACGTCTTATAACACACGCGGGCACGGGATGGGAGGAAAGCAGAGGTGGGTGGTTATGAGAACCGTATGCAACACTCTTCGGCTCAACCGAAGCGATGCCTTTATCGCACGAGCGCTTCTCCGCAGTAAGGCATTTGGCTGGCTTATCATAAAAGAATGATATCATATACTTAATATGAAATAAATCCCGACAATTTCCAATTATAAAATAAACATAAATTATCAAGGTTAGAGTTAATAGAGTTAATCTGCGATAAGAGTCCTCCCAAACAAAATATAAATACCTATTCTGAATATTCCGAATACCTATTTAGGATTTTGAGTATTATGAATTTGTCATAATTTAAATAAATATGGAGAAAACAGTTATTAATTAATATCCAAACTGAATAGAAATATTTACGTTGAAAAAGAATATGTACACTCATTGCCGTACTATTCACCAATTTGAACATTAAAGCAAAAAACCAAAATTTTCTCAATGCCACATTTGTGATTTAAAATTTCCAAATGAAAAGTGTTCATCTAAACACATGAAAAAATTTCACAACAGTTCTATAAGTAAAAAACAGACAAGAATAAAATGTCCTTATGAATCATGTGAGGAAAACTTATTTACGTCACTTAAACTAAGAGAACATTAGTGTGTTAAACATAACATTACTGTGGAGTTAGAAAAGATAACTTTTGATGATTTAAAAGGTACATTATACTATTATAGTAGCTCATGATAGTATCATATTATGATTGATTTCCTATTAATTTTTTTTCATAATATGATAGAATTTGAAACATGGAAGCATAATGTTGAACGAGACAATGTATGTGTTAGAAACTGGAGCAAAGAAAATTTCTGATGGAGTTGTCAAACAATATTATTTTTGTCATCGTTCATTAAATTATCGAAAATTAGGAAACAATTTAAGAATGATGAAGGCAATGGGAAGCAACAAAATTGGTGAAACATGTCCTTCAAAAATAGAAACAACTATAACAGAAAATAATGGAAATACTTCAGTACTAGTAAAGTACTGGAAAACACACTGTGGACATGCTCAAAAAATTGGACCATTGAAGATTGATAAAGAGAACAGAGCAATGATTGCAGGTTCTTTATTTATATACATATATAAATCTTATACAAAAATATTAAATAATAAGTTTAATTAATTAAGGCATAATTCTAGGTTTTTTAAAAATATTTTATACATGGGGTGCTTAAAAGGTTTGGAAACGGTCATTAGACTAATATAGGGACTGATAAACTATAGTGTGTTAATAATTTATGAGACTGATGCACATTTCTTAGGTAATATTTTTAGTTGTCTCGTTATTTATATAAAAAAATTTTAATAATCACCTAGAATTATGTTTTTATTAAAGTCAGCAATAGTAATATTAAATATTCCCATGTAGTTTTTGATGAAACAAATTAAGGATTAGTTTATCAAATTAATCGGTTACTTAGTTTCAAAATAAAGTTATAGCGATTTGAAGTATGTCTGTTTTATAGTTGTATGTCTATCAAAAACCTATATGCGTTATATGGAAAAAATAGTAATCAATGTTTGTTTGTTATAGATTAATGCAAACTGTAATTAGATCATTTCATAAAATAATTTATGTAATATAATTTTGTAATTTTTTTTTGATGTGTCAATTTTGATGGTTATGGACATTTTTAACTCCAACAGTAATCATTTTTTAAATTCAAATTCTATTTATCTTGAAAAATTTCTTAACCATTAAAGGCATTTTAAAATTAACTCTATATATTTATTTTCTGAATTTTTCTTCCATTCAAGGACTACTTAAAGAAAAATAAATTAATCCTGATATAATAATACTAACAAAAATGCTATCTAAACTACCATCTGCTTTTGTAGAAACCTTAAAAATATTAATTAATAATTTTAACATTGCCTGTTAGTACTGCTAGTCCAATGAACGCTTTTTTTCAACATTGAAAATAGTGAAAAATTATTTGCGCTTAACAATGGGAGATAACAGATTTAGTGATTTATAATGGTTATTGCAAATGAAAAAGAAGCTGATACACTAGATTTTAATGAAGAAGTAGATATTTTTGCTAAATTAAAATCTAGAATATTTCCTTTATTGTAATTTATTATATTATATTTAAATATACATTACTTATTAATTGTATTAAGTGATTGGTGTGTACAGATTTTTCTATGAAAATCTATTAGGTAATTTGGTTTTTTTTAGTGTTAATTGGAAGCTGTACTGAAAGGCAATGTTAAAATAAAGTTAATTTTAATTAGTTGTATTATCTAATTGATTGTTGAACAATTAGCTGTAGTGATCCATATACTAATTTGTTAAAATATAATAAAAAGCATTTTTGTTAATAAAATTATTGTTATTTGTTTTATACTATAATTTCTATACAATGATCTACATTTACATAAAAAGTGTGTTGAAAAAATGTGGATGTTGAGTAGTATCTATTTCTTATTTCCAAGATCAGCATCAAGTAATAGTTTATTTATATCATTCATTCAAGAAGCATTCTGGTTCTTTGTGTGTATTTTTTATATTTCCTAGAAAGGTAATTTCAATATAAATCACTTTCGTCTCGGTGACTCGGCGCAACAAAAATTTAATATACTCATTAGCCTGTTGTCTAGGTCTAGGTAGACACCTGTAAATAATTAAAAAACAACTTAATATAGGTTATTCTTTATTATTCTTTATTATTTTTTATTATTTAAAACATGAAGGGTATGTTCATTTAACAGTCAACCATTCCATTAATTTTAAAGACCCCGAAACCGATGCTCATACAAATAACATGGAGGGAATGTGGAGGCATGCGAGAGCATCGCTCACCCAATACAGTAGGAAAAAACATTTTTACGCCGGATACATGGCAAAATGTATGTTTTTGAAACAATGTCGTACCAAAAGAGTTGAACCTTTGTCTGCGTTTATTGAATTTGCTGCCCATTTATACTCGGCAGCTGCACACACCGAAAATGGGGATTACGTAATTGCCAGACTTGGACAGTTTCAATGACGACGATAGTACAGATTACGACATTGATGTGTAAATAAATGATAATAATCTAATGCTGATAATACCAGAAATTAGTTTATCTTTTTTTTGTTGCGCGAGGCATTATAGTAGTGTTGCAGGCATGCGTATCAACGTAAAATAGCAAACTTTAGATAGCTATAACTTTCAAAATAATGGTTTCCATTTTTTTTGGCACCATCGTTCTTAGCTCGACGAAATACGTCTATTATGAAAAAAAAATTTTAAAAATGTGCTGGATTGCTTAAGTGAATTTGTTCCGAAACCGTGTATTACATTTTCAAAGTTTTTGAACCAACGAACATTTTTTATCCAAATATTATATAGAAAAAAAAAACAAAATATTAAAAAAATATTTTTAAATTGTAAGATGTAGGTATAAAAAATTATAAAATGAACATTTTAAGTAGGTATCTAAGATTATTTGTTTTTAAATAATAACATAATAAGAAAATCGTTCCATGAGATATCGTTAATTTACCGCGGGTGAATATCCTGTAATTTAGACGAAAATTTGAACCTCATAATATAGAGCTCAAGCCCGGACAAGTTAATGATAATTTTTAACTGAATTAAGTTTTAATAGAAAACATTTTTAAAAAAAGGTGGGCAAGTGGGTGTCGCTTTGCCGTACACTAAGTTACAAGTAAGTCACGGTAGTGGGTTGTGTTAAATTTGAATCCAATGATAAAATATAATTGTATAAGAAAAACGATTCTGAGCGAAACGGTCTGTCAGCCTACCTATGACATTACTATAGTGCGGTCGACCATGACTAAATAAACAGGCATGATCACTAGATTATTTCGCGCATTCATTTTTCCCCAGACTTGGATGAAAAACTATATATCATGGAGAAAAAAGTTATTCCCACTATAATTATATTATATTATTTCATTTCAAATTATATATTAGTTATTATTATTATTATATTACTTATTACTTATTAGTTATTAGTAATACATTTAATCTAGTAGTAAAATAATAAATAATCAAAATGATAAGTTCCCGTCATTATTATTGTTATTGTATTGTTCAATTATGTGTAAAATATAAATATTGTATAAATAAATATATGCATAATAACATTATATATGACAATGTGTGTTTTTATTTAGTTATTTATACTTTTTCTTCTCCATACAGCCATCTGCCATTGTAAGAAACAATTTATTTAATATTGGTTTACTGGTTTATTAGTTTTGCTTGTAAAAAAGTGTATTGTTTTCCTGGTTTTTTAAGCAAATTGTTGTTACAAATTCATTTTATTTTTATAAATAAAAATGCCCAACTGCATGGTACCTAGCTGTTCAAATAGCTCTGCCATAGGGTTTGGTAAGGCTGTAAGTTATTACAGAGTTCCAAAGTCACCCACTTATCGTGCAAAGTGGTTTAACGCATGTGGTGTAGTTAACAATACAGTGAAAGATGGTAAGTCATCATGTAGTATAGGTACTGTTAAGTATTTTTATTTAATGAAGGGACAATTAAACATTGCAATAATTTGTGCAATAGCACGAGTTTGTTCAAAACATTTCTCGCCAAATGCAATGAAGGAGAAACCGTTAATCCAAATTAAGACAGGATATTCTCCTTGCAAAAGTAAAAAGCTTAAAGCTGATGCAGTGCCTACAAAATATCTGACTCCACGGAAAGTAAGTATTTGATTTAAATTTAATTCAAAAATATTGTGTGAATTAAATAATTTTTATTTCAATACATCATAACAAAAATAGTGGATACTTTAGACATAGCATGGTAGGTATTAATGATATAGGTACATAGTTTTAATTATAAATACAATCTCAACACTTTAAATATAAATTAAAATATATATTTTACAGATAAAAAGCTCTAGAGTTAAATTAAATTCTATCCAACAGACTGCTGAAGTCTCAACATTCTCAAATACAGAAATTTTACCAAATGTGGATTCTTTCAATGAATGTCCCTTGGTAATACACAAAACATTGTTAAAAATAGTTTATTTCTTTATCACTATTTTCTTAACTACCTATGATAGCATATATATGAGCATAACATAATTTGTAATACAACTTGACATATGATCCAGGTACCAAAGGTTGAAGTTCTCGATGACTGTAAAAATCCATTCATCCCGAGGTCTCTTGTCAATGAATTTGAACATGATGTGTCTTTTTTACCCATTGACAACTCTGAAATGTTTGTACAATTTTTGTATTGTTTGTCTTGTAGTTGACTAAAAAAAAAAATTAAATTCATAATTTTTGTTATTATTTCTCATTTTGAATTTATAATTTATAGCGATTATCTCCGAAAACAACTAGATAATTTAAATCAAAAACTTTTGGAAGTTCAAAAAGAAAATGAACAACTTAATATAAAAAATAAAGAAGATTTTAATTCAAATGTGCATAAATTGTTTTCGTCAGTGTTCACTAAGACACAAATTAATTACTTTTTAAATGATAAAAAAAAAATTAAAAAGTGGGAGAATGAGGATATTGTATCAGCGATAACACTCAGAAGTATTTCTACAGCCGCTTATTCATATCTGCTTCAAACTATTCCATTGCCAAGTATTCAGTAATTTCAAAACTGATGTGAACTATTTTATAACATGTTGTCATATTTTAGGTCTTTCTACATTAAGAAGATATGCCAAAACATTTTCCATAGAGCTAGGCGTATTAGATAATGTTTTAAGTATCATGAAACAAAAAGGTTATTAACATTAATAATTAATTAACTAATTAACATTTGGTAGTATTATAAATTATAATATCACTAATAATAACCTATTATTTAAGGTACATCCATGTCTGATAGAGATAAAATTGTTGTTCTCTCTTTTGATGAAGTTTACATTGCACATGATGTATGCTATGATAAAGCAATTGATCAAGTTTTAGGACCCCATCAAACTGTGCAAGTGGTCATGGTTAGAGGACTCTTCAAATCTTGGAAGCAGCCAGTCTTTTATTCTTATGACACACCAATGACTGCTTCAATACTAAACAACATAATTAGTAAATTATATAACTGTGGATATAATGTGGCAGCAGTTACAAGTGATATGGGTCCTACTAACATTTCTTTGTGGAATTCATTGAAAATTACCCAAACAAATAGTAGTTTTTTACATCCAAACACTGGAAAAAATATCCATGTCTTTGCCGATGTACCACATTTATTGAAATTGATAAGAAATAACATCATTGATCATGGATTTAATATGGTTACTGAAAATGGTAATACTTTAAGTTCATATAAATTGTGACAATTTTGTTTACTTCATATTATATTCATAACAATGTATTAAAATTTCTTTATGTTAAGGTAATAAATACATAGGTAAAAGTTTGTTTGAATCATTGTTGAAAGTACAAGGTTCAAATGACTTGACTTTTACTTACAAAGTGACAGAGTTTCATTTAAATGTCAGTGGAGTTCAACGTCAAAAAGTTAAAACCGCGGCCCAACTTCTTTCCAGGACAGTTGGTAAAGCAATGCAATACTATGGAGACATGGGCGCACTAACATCTAATTGGAAAGAAGTACACTAAAATTTCCTGAGTTTGGATATTATCACATTGTATAATTACTTACTATAATTGTTTATATTTAGTGTTCAGAAGCAATTTTGTTGATAAATAACTGGTTTGATCTTCATAACTCTCAGCAAATGTTGGGGGACAATTCCAGTGCATATGGAATACATTTGGATGAACAGAACCATATTTTAAATTTGATGGATAATTTTATTAGTACAATGAGAGTACATGGAAAAAAACAACTTATGACATTCCAAAAGGGAATTCTGATTTCAAATTTATCTTTAAGAAACCTGTACAAAGATCTTAAAGATTATATTGGTATAGAATATATTATTACAAGACGACTTAACCAGGATGTAATTATAAGTTATTCTATCTACTTATTTATAAAAATAATTAACTATATGTACCTTCATTTATTTAGGTATTAGAAAACTTTTTCAGTTTTATGAGAGGCATGGGAGGATCAAATGACCATCCAACCCCTATAGATTTCAAATATCGGTAATATTGAATTTACATAACTCACTAAAATATTTAATCTTTAATAAAATTAATCATCTATGTTTTTAAGCCTAAGATGGTACATATTAGGAAAGCATTCTTCAGCATTTTTCATAAAAAATAGTAACACTGAAGATTCTATAAATGAAAATTGTTTACTGGAATCAAATGATAAATTTAAGGAAAAGGACACNAAAACATTTTCCATAGAGCTAGGCGTATTAGATAATGTTTTAAGTATCATGAAACAAAAAGGTTATTAACATTAATAATTAATTAACTAATTAACATTTGGTAGTATTATAAATTATAATATCACTAATAATAACCTATTATTTAAGGTACATCCATGTCTGATAGAGATAAAATTGTTGTTCTCTCTTTTGATGAAGTTTACATTGCACATGATGTATGCTATGATAAAGCAATTGATCAAGTTTTAGGACCCCATCAAACTGTGCAAGTGGTCATGGTTAGAGGACTCTTCAAATCTTGGAAGCAGCCAGTCTTTTATTCTTATGACACACCAATGACTGCTTCAATACTAAACAACATAATTAGTAAATTATATAACTGTGGATATAATGTGGCAGCAGTTACAAGTGATATGGGTCCTACTAACATTTCTTTGTGGAATTCATTGAAAATTACCCAAACAAATAGTAGTTTTTTACATCCAAACACTGGAAAAAATATCCATGTCTTTGCCGATGTACCACATTTATTGAAATTGATAAGAAATAACATCATTGATCATGGATTTAATATGGTTACTGAAAATGGTAATACTTTAAGTTCATATAAATTGTGACAATTTAGTTTACTTCATATTATATTCATAACAATGTATTAAAATTTCTTTATGTTAAGGTAATAAATACATAGGTAAAAGTTTGTTTGAATCATTGTTGAAAGTACAAGGTTCAAATGACTTGACTTTTACTTACAAAGTGACAGAGTTTCATTTAAATGTCAGTGGAGTTCAACGTCAAAAAGTTAAAACCGCGGCCCAACTTCTTTCCAGGACAGTTGGTAAAGCAATGCAATACTATGGAGACATGGGCGCACTAACATCTAATTGGAAAGAAGTACACTAAAATTTCCTGAGTTTGGATATTATCACATTGTATAATTACTTACTATAATTGTTTATATTTAGTGTTCAGAAGCAATTTTGTTGATAAATAACTGGTTTGATCTTCATAACTCTCAGCAAATGTTGGGGGACAATTCCAGTGCATATGGAATACATTTGGATGAACAGAACCATATTTTAAATTTGATGGATAATTTTATTAGTACAATGAGAGTACATGGAAAAAAACAACTTATGACATTCCAAAAGGGAATTCTGATTTCAAATTTATCTTTAAGAAACCTGTACAAAGATCTTAAAGATTATATTGGTATAGAATATATTATTACAAGACGACTTAACCAGGATGTAATTATAAGTTATTCTATCTACTTATTTATAAAAATAATTAACTATATGTACCTTCATTTATTTAGGTATTAGAAAACTTTTTCAGTTTTATGAGAGGCATGGGAGGATCAAATGACCATCCAACCCCTATAGATTTCAAATATCGGTAATATTGAATTTACATAACTCACTAAAATATTTAATCTTTAATAAAATTAATCATCTATGTTTTTAAGCCTAAGATGGTACATATTAGGAAAGCATTCTTCAGCATTTTTCATAAAAAATAGTAACACTGAAGATTCTATAAATGAAAATTGTTTACTGGAATCAAATGATAAATTTAAGGAAAAGGACACAACACTTACAGCTCAGATATTTCAGACTTATGAAATATTAGAAGAATCCACAATAACGGGGACTGAAGCAATAGAAAATGAATATTTAAAACTTTTAAATTCTTTTGAACTAGAGGTAGGTAACAAAAATATTCAAGGCTTTTAATAAATAAATTAAATAAATAGAATGTTTATATATACCATTATGGTTTTAGACAACTGTTGAAGAATTATACACTGCAAAAGATCCATGCGAGGAAGATAATTTGATGTATATATCTGGTTCTGTAGCAAAAAAATTTAAAAATAAATATCCATTCCTAGAGGATAATAGCAATGAAACAAATTTTGAAAGTGGATCATGGATGTCTTATATATCAAAAGGTTATTTGTAGTTTGTATTCTGCATTCCAGTAATCTGAAAAAATGTTGTTAAATAATCAAAATTGCTGTTTATTATTTTTAGGGTTTCTTACTTGTCCATCAAAAGATCTTTTGAATGTGTCAAAAGTCCTTGAAACCATTTTTATGCAAGAATTTGATAATGAAAGGGGTATCGTCAAAAAATTAACCACTATAGTCAATCAGCATGTAAATGAAAAATGCATACCAAATGAAGTCATAGAATGTCTGGTCCGAACAAGAATGTACATACGTATACGAGAAATGAATAAGGTAGAAAAACAGAAGTCAAAATTGAAATATTTAACACAGAAAAATACACAACGGAAAAACTTAAAAAAATTCATAAAATAAATAATAAACAACTGAACTGTACCTATTATGCTCCTGCATTGAATCCCCTATGATGTGTCACCCTAATTGTCTACTTCATTTAATATTTTAATTATTATTTTTTAATGAATAATGGTGTCATGACTAAACTAAACTAAATTAAAAACTAAACTAAACTAAATTTATTTAGTCATGAATGCCGAATGTTGTCATAGTCATGGTCATGATAATAATATTATGAACAATAAAATATTTTTTCTTCTTAGGTATTTTACTGTTTCTGCCAAGTCTGGGGAAAATGCGCAGTGATAGGAAAAATTGGTTTTTTTGCGATCATGCCTGTTTATTTAGTCATGCGGTCGACGAAAAGTAGGCCGCGATCGTCACGCGAATACCGGCCGTTTTACGGCATGGGTCTCCAAACGTTTTCCCGCCTAATTTAATTTCAAATCGTGTAATGTACTAACGTTTATAGTAAACAAAAAAAAAATAATAATAATGATAGTACTCCCTTTACGAAAAACAGCCGTTATGCGCGTGACGACCGCGGCCTAATTTTCGTCGACCGCACTATAGGTACAACCATTGATTATAAATACTATAGATAGCTCACTGCAGTACAAAATACGCTGCGCAATGACTGGCGAGTACCGCTTAGTGGCGCTCCGCGCGATATTTAGTTATGGCGTGCACCGCAATGATCGCTGGTATAGTTCATAGGAGTAGTGTCGTAAAGATTAGTCTTGAGTTTTTCACAGTAGTGATGGGCGATTCAGGTCGGTGAATCGATTTTTGAATCGATTTACATCGGAATGAAAAAAATCGATTCAAAAAAAATCGTTGCCCAAAAAATCGATTTTTTGAATCGATTCTTAAAATAACGATTTTTTAAACAACTAGATGGCGCTTTTTGACGTAATGTTCTAGCTCTCCCTTGTGACGCCCGGGTTCATATTGATTCATATATAAAGGTTTTCTGTACTCATTAATTTCAGTGCGAGTACTCCCTGCCTTAGTCCCACTTGATTTCGGAGCGAGTATACACTGGAAAGTGTTGTACCTGTATGACTACATCAATCACAACGGAACTCACCACTTCAATGAACAGTGACAGTGTCCAAATGGTGATAGCTGGTCACAGGGGGGAGGAGATACGCCTTAATTTTTTAATTTTTTAAAATTTTATTGAATAAATTACCAAATTTAAAATGTTTTACCTATAGGCGCACATAGGGGGGTGCTTGGGGGTGCTTAGGGAAATTAAATCTTGTTTAACATTAATAATTAATGATTACATATTATCATATTATATTATACTTATAATATAATTACTTTTAAATATTTGTTTTTATTTTAAATACAAAATACAAATTAATAATCATTGCAATGCAGTTATTATAGTATTAGGGTGGTCAGGAGTGTGGATCTGTTTCTGTGTACCATAAATTATTCCAGCACCCCCTAAATTCACACCCTATGTGCGCCTTACTTTACTGCGTTTTACCTTAACATAATATATAATAATGTATATTATAATGTATATATTGCCCACATAAAACATCCATTCAGAAATACAAATACTTGCCATGTGCAATAATTTTCAAATACTTGGTAATTCAACACTTGTCAATAAAATCATAAATTTATTTAATTATTTTACTAGGTCAAGTATACCATATGACATAATATGCTACACACAGTTATTGATGCCAAATAATGTACACTGACTTGTGTGTAGTAATGTTTATTAAAATTTAAACACAATTAATTCAATAATTCACAAATAATTGAACACTGATGTTTTTATGAATTTCTTTATTAACAAAACTGATACAATTAACACATTATATTAAATTTAAATATTTGAAAAAATAAGAAATACAATAAAGATATAATATTGATTTTATTGAAAATGTCTTATTCTAATTGCCAATCATTTACTGACAGTGATCCAAGAAAAAGGAGTTTATTAAGGTTACCACCTGTTAACCTGTTACGACTATCAGTCATAACTTGACCTGCTTTAGAAAAAAGACGCTCCGAAGGTACAGAAGTAGCTACCATTAATAAATAAGGATCTACAATTTTTTTTAAATGAGGATAAATGGGTCCATGAATATCCCAAAAACTTAAAACATTATCAGTTAATGGCACTGTCGGTTGGTTTAAGTAATGCTTAAGATCTGTAGGCATTTCGTTGACATTTATGCTCGGTTCAGTTAAGGCTTTTTTTGACACTAACTGTCTATGTACTGCCCATAAGCTATCAGGGTCATCTTCAGAAGAACTTTCATTATGTGAACTGGTTTCACTGGAGTCTGTTCTAAGTTCTAAAATTTTTTTTTTAATTGCATTGATGAATTTTTAAGAAGCCACTGCACTATTGGAATGTAAGGTTTTAAAACGGGGATCAAGAATTGTGGCTATGGAAAGAATTTCCACATACTCTACTCTACCAAATCTGGTTTGTAAATTGTTACTTAAATTAGATTTTAAAGCCGAAGCAACAACACCATTCACTTCTACTGATTCAATTTTTTTTATCAAGCAATGCATCAATGGGATAATTTTACTACCTGTTATATATTTTTGGGCACATAATTCTTTAGTAGCAGATTCGAAAGGTTTTAGTAGATGCACGATTTCTTTAGCAATAAACAGCTCAGAACCAGTTATCATGGTAGGACCTTTATGGAACTTCACGATAATAGATGCTACATGGTCAGAACAATTAATAAACCTGTCTAACATATAATACACAGAATTCCACCTTGTTGAAACTGATTGCTTTAATTTAAATGCACAGACTTTATGCAGCTCGTCAGATGCAGATACACATTGCTTGAAAAATGTAACTAAATGTTTTACCTTATTTATTAAAGTAGCAACATTGTCAGTGTTATCCAATGCGTTTTGTACTACAAGATTTATCGTATGTGCGAAGCATGGCAAATGTTTATCCTTACCAAAACACGTGCTCACAGCGCTTTTAATATTAGCACCATTGTCAGTTACGACCAAAAAAATTTGACGTTTTTCAATACCCCATTCCTGAAGAGCACTGTCCAGCCACTTGGCAATATTTTCAGATGTATGACGCTCATCAAGTTCTAACACTCCAAGTACCACACTTTCTAAATTTAATTTGCAGACACTTAGAAAATGAACTGTAATACCAAGATAACTTTTGGTATTGATAGTATCTGTCCATATGTCTGTAGTAAGTGTGATACTTTCCACCGAAGATAATTTATTTTTTATTTTACCCGATAATACATCGTACTTGGAACTAATAAGTTTTGTTATGGTCTTTCTTGATGGTGCTTTATACAATGGCAGAGCTCTTTTTACGAAGTAGTTGAAACCATCTTTTTCAGTTGTAGAAAGCGGCATGTTGTCTTTCACCAACATATAAACCAATGCATTTGTTATGGTTACATTTTTTGTGCCTCCACCTAAAAAAAAATTATTAAGATTTAAAAATAAAGTTAACATACAATATGTTTATTAAAAACTAGTTAATTTAAGCATACAAACATATATATTATATTATATTGTTTAGTTTTTAATATTGCTACCTATTATAGATCATGGCATCATGCAATTATAAAATAAAATACAAATGTTTTGTTAAATCCCTGAATACTTAAATATTGCCTCTTACTTTCATATGATCTGAATTCACTAATTGATTGATAGATTGTTGGTTGTATTAATTTCGTGCTCGTTGACGATCTGCTTGCAGTAGTTAGATTTGATACCACAGACAATGTTTCGCTCGTTTTTGATATCAACGAGTCATAATCAGAATGTAGGGAACATGAAGATTCTGGTCGAGACTGAGAAACCACTGTATCCAAGGTGGTTTGAGCACCAGACTGAAATTAAAAATTAATATCATATATTTTAAACATATGAAATGTCCATGTCATTATATTGACATATTTCAATAGTTAAATCATAATACTTACCGTGGACTGAACAAATAGAGAATCGGCTTCATCGTCTTCAACTGAAGTGTAAACAATGGCGTTTGATTTAGAACATTTAGCATTTTTTGAGGCATTTAATGAGGGGTGCTTGCGCTTTAGGTGCTGCTTTAAGTTGGTTGTATTGCCACCAGTTCTTACGACAACATTACATAATTTACAACAACCACCCTTATGAGGCTTATCAACTTTCACAAAGTAATTCCACATGTTTGAAGTCGAAGACATAGTACTATTGTATAATACTATAATGTATTCACTACTTCTCTGAACTGAACCACTGCACAAGGCACACTCCACACGTATTCACAATTCACAATGACACAACCACAGCTGTACACGACACACGTAAACGATTAACGAAGAACGGAAGAACCGAAGAACAATATGACAATTGACAATTGACAGTAAATTGTAAAATCAGTAAATACTACTAAATAGTCAAACTGTCAAAAACCAAAGTGGCAAAGTGTTTAGTGTATAATAGTGTATAATATAATCACTAGACACTAATCACTATAATACTATTATGTATATTGTAGAATATAGATAAGCCCGATAAGGTGGTCAGGACGGTTAGCCGTTAGGTATAAACCATAGAGTAGTAAACGAATAATCTTGCAGTATCATTATCAAAAATATTTATTACAATCACGGTTGTAGATATATTGAACAGTGATTACAATTACCATTATTATCATGTAAAAGAAAATGTGACCAATACAAAATTTCAAAAAAATACAAGAAAAAAAAAAAGAGAAAATCGGATAAAATCGGCCAAAAAAAAATCGATTTCACAAAAAAATCGCCCTAGCAGAATCGATTTAAAAATCGATAAATCGACCAAAAAAAAATCGATTTTTTAAAAAATCGATTTAAATCGCCCATCACTATATTCACAATAGAGGCAGACGTACTTATTGACCTACCTAGGTTTCAATTCTTTGAGCGTCTACAAAGACAATACTCGTATAATACTATACTGTAAACTTGGTACTTAACTTGTTACATTGGCGCACTGCCAACGATTACAAAATAATAAATATTAAATACCTATCCATAGTAATATAATCCTAGATGGGTGGCCAAAATATACCCTTTCCATTTCGGCTAGTAGTTCTGTTTTCTTTACAATTATAACAACAGAGCTTAACAATTCAATTAAATATGGTTGTATCCAGAAATGTGATTTTTGATGAAAATCATTACCCACGAGTGCTTGAAAAAATAATAAAATAAAACGATTAAACTTTAATTATTATCATTGATACTAAATACTAGTATTTATAATCAATGTAATTACCTTTGTCAAAGTAAAAATTAATTTTTGTTTGAATACACTTTTTTTAGTCTTCAATTTTTAATATAAGTTGTAAGTGAAACGGTGACACCCCCCCCCCCCACAATTGGTTGAATATTTATTTTTAAATCAGTCCCTAATTATTCAAATATATTAATTAGTTATTGCATAGTCATATTATTTTATGTGTATAGTATGTATATTAGTATATAAGTATGTACGGTTTTTATTATAACACATTAGTAGTTAGTACATTACGCATTTACACATAATATTTACCATATTATAGTACAGTCATTATCATCAATCATCATATATATTTTGTAAATTGAAATATTATTCCATAAATAAAAATATTATCAGTATATATATATCAGTTGACTGCCACGGTGTTTTTATAGAGCTGTCCTCAAACGCTATGAGTACCAGAATAGATACTCGCTGTGTTTGTCCCATGTGCTGTCGTATTTTTAGACAGATGCTAACATGGGCCATGGGTTTTTTTTCATATTTCTTATAATTTTCTTATCGTAATTGTTTATTTATGTCATTTTAATAATATTTAAACGAAAAATAAACCGATTTGGAGTGAGTACCATATATGGTAGGTACTCGATGCCTATTGTATCATATTATTCAGTTATACGTTTATTTTCATTCGAGTCATCGTCGACGTTAGGTTCTTAATAACCCGATCGCGATATATATGGTACTCGATGCCTATTGTATCATATTATTCAGTTATACGTTTATTTTCATTCGAGTCATCGTCGAGTTCTGACGTTATTGATTATTATTTTATAATGAACGACGACGAAATTGTTCAAGCTCTTTGGTCATCAGATAAGTTATCTGAATTTGATAATAGTGATGCAGATCCTGACTGCTTTGGTAAATATCGCCTAATTTATAATGTTTTTTTGTATATCGTTTTAAGTGTACAAACTTCAATCATTTTATCATAAATATATAGATAATGCACAACTTTTATCGTGTATGACCTTAACTAATAATAGTAAATAATTTAATAGAAAATTTATACTACCCATTTCATTTTTATATAGGATTCTGATACTGATGATGATATCCCTTCGAATAACTCACATGAAAATTACGCTTCTGACACTGATGATATAATTGCTTCAAATAGTTTAAATGAAAATTATGACGCTTCTACTTCAAGTTCGTCTGGTTAGGTTAGGTTAGGTTGGGTCCTTTAAACAGTAATACTTCTTGTCCAGTGTTGAATTTTAAAAAAACATTAAATTTGAGCGCTGTTTGCTGTATTCAGTTTGAAATTTTCTCCTCTTTCTACTCCATTAAACGAATTGAGCATCAGAAACGGTTCTCAGTGACGTAATCACGAAAAATAGTGAGTACCCTAATTGACCCTCAAACCCTGAAAGTCAAATGGTGTGAGTACCAGAATTGGTACTCAAAGCCTGTAGAACATAACGTGTTTAAAATATGTGGCACAGGAGACAAACCACGTGAGTACCAAATATGGTCCTCGTGGCAGTCAACTTGTTATAACCAATAGACTTCAAGTTACACTCAGACTCAATGCGAAGTATTTTCGGCTCTTTTAAATTATACTATTGACTATAAATAGTATCATTAAACTTTTACTATTTATATTCAGTGCTTGTACGCTTGTACAAAATATTGGAATTATATTATATTGATTCAGAGTACACAAGCGGAAAACTTGCGCATTACGGACGTACAAATTGAACGATCACTTGTTGATCATTTACATTTTTTTTAAGACTTGGTTGTTATTTATTAGATAAGTATCTGAGTGTCTTTTACCATACCTTTCAAAAATCTTTGAAAGGCTAATTCTTAAACGATTGTATCCTCATATACTTGAAAACAATATACTCCCTCCTGCACAATTTGACTTTAGAGCTAAACATAGCACGATACACCAAGTCCATAGAGTGGTTGATGCTATAAGCACATCTCTCGAAAAAAAATGCTATTGCACAGCTGCTGTCTTCTTAGACATATCCTAGATCTTCGACCGAGTATGGCTCGAGGGCCTCCTGTTCAAACGTCGCAATTTTTTACCCCACGGCTCTTTCTTTTAACTAAATCTTACCTTACAAACCGCCACTTCCAAATACGTTTAGGCTCAGCAACATCAAATATAGCCCCAATTTTCGCCGATGTATCTCAAGGAGAAATCCTCTCCCCCATACTCTTTATTTATATGCCTATGATCAGCCAACAACTCCAAACACTTATGATGCCGACTATGCAGATGATAAAGTAATTTTTTCAATTCATAACGATCCAATTATAGCCTCTACTAACTTACAATCTGAATGGTATGAAAAATAGCGTGTAAAAGTAAATCACAGCAAGTCGGTTCATACAACTTTTACCCTTAGACACAGTCAATGCCCAAATGTTTCAATTAAATAACATACGTATTCCACCACTCAATGCTGTTAAATATTTAGGATTAATTCTTGACCAAAAATTAACTTGGAACAAACGTATAAAAGCTAAAAGATTGATCCTTAACGCTCGATCTAGATCGCTAAAAACAATATTATCAAAAAATAAATTTACTAGCTTAAAAACAAAACTACTTGTATACAAAACTCTCCTAAAGCCAATATGGACATACTGGTTACAAATCTGGGGATCGGCCAAAAAAACAAATAGAAACAAAATTCATGTCTTTCAGAATATTATCCTTAGAAAAATCACTAACGCTCCCTTCTACGTCTCTAATTTAACTCTCCACCAAGATCTAGGTATACTACCTTTTGTAACTGAAGGGAAACTATTTTACAAACATTTTTTCGACAGACTTGAAAATCACCATAACCCTCTAATAAAAGAGCTACCTTCTCACTCACCGGAAATCCACAATGTAGACTCAAAAGGAAATGGTGTCGTGACCTTTTAAATTAAATATCGCTCATTAATGACCCAAAATATAACGTCAAGTAAATAAGTGCCACTAATGGGTGGCTTCTTATCCAAGCATTCCATGTTTTTTTTTTAAACTCTTATCTTAATACGCTTATTGTGCAAAATTGTATAGATTGTGTATGTGCATTTGTAAAATAAAATAAAAAAATAAAGTATCTGAGTATCTCGTAATATCTATAGAATTGTGTCTTGTTATGTTATTTTGAAGTCATTTATACTTTTTATTGACTACTGTGTTGTTCTCAAATAATTAAAATATCTAGTGACAAATGTGCATATTTTAACTGCACAAATACACGTAGAAGTACATCAAATATAATATTTCATCCTTTTCCATTAAACGAAGAAAGGTCCAAAATATGGATAGTTAATTCTGGTAAGTAATTAACATTTTAAATTTATCTATAATACAGAGGGTTTCAAAAGTCTTCGTCCGATTACGAACTGATATAGTTCGGCAACAGTTAATAGCAGGTTAATGACCAACGTATTAATGAAAATATTAGATAACTAATAAGTTTATTTTAAGTTATCTAGCTGATAAATTTGGTATGCCGGTATTTGAACGGTGAACTCCCTCAGCGGTAGATTGGGCGTAAGGGAAACAACGATTTGGAGATTCATCCCTGGCCACCACGTTCCCGTGACCACACAGTGTGTGATTTTTTTTTATGGGGCTACATAAAAGATAAAGTGTATGTACCACCATTACCTACAAACTAGGATGGGAAAAATGAATCAAATCATTTGATTCGACTCACTAAAATGAATCGTTTTTATGATAGCTAGCGATGTTATGAATAGCGTAGGCGATTCTTAAAAGTAGATCGGTCTTTTGAATCAATATACATCAAAATAAAGATTTTTGTAATCACTAGATGTCGCGTGACCATGAAGATTAGAGATAAGCATGATATAATAAACTAGGTATGATGCACATTTTATGATACGCATACTCCCCTCTTCCGCCGACCGATTGCTAAATGAAACATGGCGCTGGACTTTCGCCATTTCTCATTGGTTGTCTAGGTTATTGTGATAAGTGATAACTGTTGTATTCAATTTCGAATTATCAAAATACTAAATAGTTTAGTAGTTTATACTTTACCTCTTTAATTTTTTTCTATTTTCTAATATTAAAATTCATTGTGGAATTTTAGCTTAATAATATAAATTAAAAATGAGTACTAATTGAGTAGATCAATACCATTATTCATCTATCAATGATTTAAGCACTAATACTTACGAACAATATTACTTACCTATGTAGTTATGTACCTATATTAATTAATAATCGAACAATATTTAATTATATTAGAAAAGACAACAAAGAAATAAGTAAGTATTTTACATTATAGGTATTTTAAAAATTTTATTTTATTGAAACTTTTTTACTTTTCTAGAATTTTCGTTTTTTTGAGTTGCAGTTGCTGAAAGAATAATTTTATTTAAATAATTCAATCTAATGAAAGTACGTGTTCTCACTAAACATTCGACTACTTTTACTGGTAGATTCAAATTTTCTTTTTGTAGTTCATTCATCAATAAATTGTTGACCTTTGTCATAACTTTTGGCTCTTTATTTATGCAATCTTTGCCATGAAAATTATTGAAGAGATGTTCTAAGATCATTGAACATTTTAACAAGATTGGCGATGGAGTTGTTAAATTTCCTCTTGAAATATGTTGTATCCATGAAGAGCCACAAACTTCTTTATTGCATAGCCATGGATATTCGGTAGCATAACGACTTGCAACATACCCTGTTACATATTCAATGCAGTCTTTTTCTAATTCAGTTAACTCATTAACTGGATTCACCTAAAATAATTAAGTTTAACATTACTGGTTGTTTGGTCAATTGTACATTTGGACACATAGGTAAGTGTTATAAACTATATTAGCTAAATTTATTTACATATGATTCAAACTGATGTAGTAAATTTATATTTTCCTCAGGTATATCAAAAGTTTCAGTTGATCCAAAATGTGACTCTATTGTAGCAATTTCTTCATTGAAATACATTTGTCTGCATTCATCCATGTTATTATTACTATTAATTTCAGCCTCATTAATAGTAACTGCTGACAAACAATCAACTAAACATTCCTCATCAGAGCATTCGGTATTTCGATTTTCTGTGATTATGGCGT
>NW_019104461.1:0-1281 GCF_001856785.1 Myzus persicae
TGACTATCCTGTTACACCGTGACCGACTCGACAAAGGACGAAAACGCAACACGACAGTAGTATACCACCAAACCATGGTATACAGGATGCGTGGACGGAAAAGGGCGGATTACTTGTCATTGCATAACAACGGCGTGCAAGAACACAGCGATACGGAACACAAACAAACGTGACATACCACATACAGGATGATAAAACGTACAAATTCGACAGTAACACTCAAGGCGGAATGTGCCACTGCCCACTGCCACAACAAAATACGAATGCACATTGAAATTAAGATGACACTTACGGCTAAGGCGGACATGTAACAAAAACGGCCATACACCGTCAGCGTAATTAATAAAATAATTCGGGATGCTATAGCAAAACGGCTGTCGCAACATAGAGACATGGCTGGCACTTGGACGCACACTTGGTCAAGACAGAAGACGGGACATGACATGTCAATATATTAATATTATATAGATGTAGTTGATAATGACATCTTGGCCGTGTGCAACGGCGCCACTGCGAATTCGTTTTAGTACAAATCCGCGATGACGGGTGTATCACCAGCTGAAGTCGTATGCACTACAATGCCTGCGGTGAAATCACAACTTTCCAACTTGATTTTAGTCGGGCCTGCATATTTCAGCTCATTAAAAACTATTGATGCATCCAGTTGGCTGAAGACAGTGACCGGATCTCGAATTGGGACGAAATATTATTGTGAATCCACTGCGATATTCTTTATGGGCACGTATGTTAATGTATTATAAGAGCATTATGGATTAAACTGCAGAATAGAATACGTTATTCCGCAGTGTTCGGTGTAACAATAATACTAAAATAATATAATTTTCAAGTAGAAGAATTGTATTTTGATCATCCAAATTGGGGTTATCTTTTTTTGTGAACGACAATCCACGAGTTGATGCAAAAAAAAATTCGAAATTTTTAATATTTTTTTCATTTTTGAATTGCGGGACATTAATGTTTATATTAGCACTGTACTATCCATTGAGGGTTGGGACACACTTTAAGACTGAATCATTGGACCCACCGCAATACCAAGTTGTTGGAACCAACACGTTCTTTTGTTCTGCGGTATTTACGCTATGGTAGCTTATGTTTAAGGTCGGTGGGCGATGGTTTAGGGGTACTCGACGATATACTATATGTTGTTTTCAAACGCGGTTGATATCATTTTTTATTTATTAATATTATTATTATTGTTACGAACAATATTATGTTCATTCAATAATTTTCAAATGAATTATTGTATTTGTAATTGTATTT